>NC_142802.1:55407118-55447913 GCF_049724085.1 Artemia sp. Qi Xiang Cuo
CATGAATATTGGAATAAAAAAAAGGGCGGGGGGAAGTCTAAGGTCTTGATTCCAGGGAATTCTTTTTTGTGGTTGGGTCCTTGTAGCTTTATGCTGTAAGGTTTTTTGATTGGGTTGTGGGTTTGATTTACAGAATTCAGTTGTATCTGCATTATGCAACATGGGTTTAATTTTTGCAAACTGAAAAGGGATGTTTTCTTTTTCAGACAACCTTAGAGCCAATGATCTTGACTTGTATTTTGTGCATACAGATCTGTTGTCAAAAGAATGGGGGCCTTTGCAATTAATGCATGTTAATTTCTTGTTTGCACAGTTTGCTGTGTTTGGAGGATGGATATTTTGGCATAGATTACACCTTTTCAGGTTTGTTTTGCAGTGTTGTTTTGTGTGACCCATTATGAGACATGTTTCACACTGTATTGGCTTAGCTTTATGCTCTTTGTAAGGCTTTATCTGGCCAAATAAGAATATAGGTTCACTAAAATTCTCTAGATTGGAGTTCAGGATAAACAGGTAGGATTTAGATATGTATATGCCATCATTGTTGGGTTTTCCAAGTCTGGCGATTTTGGATACTGATATTTTGTGGCCTTTGCAGTTCATAAGACCTTCCTTTAAATCAGTTTCAGGAATATCATTGGGGATATTGTATATGACAAATTTTGTTTGGGTAGGGGGAAGGCGAGTCCATTTCTTTGAATGGACCTTAATGCCTCCAAGGGAGTCGAGTGACAACAGAGTTGTTTTTGCATCTTCACAGCCTGCTTGAATATATAATAAAATTTAAACATATATATTGATGTTGAGGTTGAAATTAATTTTAAGAATTTTGAAGAGCTTAAGTCGAATTGTTTGGATGTTATTTATTTGGAACATGGTTTCAGAAGAGATAGGCAGAATGTGGATGAAGTGCTCTTCTTCCAAAAAAGATGAGGGTGGAGTAGAAACTGTTTTTAATGGGGAGAAACTGATGTACCATTTTCTCTTGGATCTTTTAGGAGTGACAGTTTTAAAGCCATCATCATCGTGATTTGAGTCCTCAGAGTGGACAGTGATCATGGTTTCATTGGAGTCTGAGTCCTCAGAAAGTTCACTTGGTAATGGGGAGATGGGGCCTAGCATTTGGTTATTGGTATCTCCCTTCTCTGGGGGTAATTTCATTGGGATCATGGTTGAGATAAATTCCCAATATTATCTAAATAAAAGAAAAATCAAGAAAACTTCACTTGATGGTCCTGTTATCACAAAATTTTCAAATTCTCTAACACAATTATTTTCAATATTTTTGAAAACTTTTCTCTAATAATTCAACTTTTTTCATTAGTTTCTTCTGAAGAGAGTTCAAAACGTAAATATAGTGTTAATTAAAGTGCTACTTATGAATTGAATAGATTCTTAGGGCTCATTTAGGTCCGGATTTCAAGGGCAAAGACCCTTTAAAAGTTATGGTTTTCGATATTTTTATGGACTGCTATATCTTAGACTTCTGTAAAACTTAATGAAACCTTTTAAAATTGAACTGATCTGCAACAATCAAAACAAGCACAATTTTTTAGCTTGGCCTCCTGACTACTCAAATATAGCTCAAAATTATAAGTTTGCTGGAACAGCTTAGGATAATCAGTTGACTCTACCTGACATAGACAACAAAATTCTGTCTGAGCTGTGACACGTTTGCAGGATCTTGTTGGGGGACGTTTTAAAAATCAGCTATTTCTTTGATACTTTTAAATGGGAGTGCAAACAAATTTTAAATATTCGTGATTCCAAAGTATCGTTATGCTCTTAGTGGAAGCGGAGAAGAGAAAATAGACAACAATCACTCGTTGCTCTGGTCTGGAAGGAGCAAGAGAAGGAATGGCGTTGGCTTTGCGCTAAATAGTCTTGCAAGAAAGGCATTACTCTTGCATGAAGCCGCATCAGACAGACGAATGAAGGCCCAATTTGGAAACAAACACGGTAAAATGACTATTGTTCTATGCTATGGCCCGACCAACGATTCTGAAGACACAATCAAGGAAAAATTCTACTCTGCTGTGACCAGATGTCTCACGACAGTTCCCCCCACGATGTAACTGTACTTCTAGGTGACTTCAACACAACAGTGCCAGATAATACGGGCGTTTGTCGTGGCAAAATTGGTCCTGTTTCTCCCGACCCACTTAAAACACCGATCTTCGCCTACTTGAACTATGCCAATTACTATTACCATGAACTAGTCATCGCAAATCTTACTTTCGACGCAAAACTATCCACCAGTACACATAGTATAGTATGACGGTTGCACAAAGAAGATGATCTACTACGTCACTATTTTAAACGCTGGAGATTATCGCTGAAGAATTACAGAACTTACAGATCAGGTGAGCTCGGGAACGCATATCACAGGCTTGTGGTGCTGAAGTCCATCTCCGCCTTCAAGCACAACGATCAGAAAGAAGGCCAATTGCTACAGATATTGGGAAATTCCAGGAGCCAAATATTCACCTGAAGTATAGTATTGAGCTATCAAATCCCTTCGAGCTCCTTGGAACACTTAGCAGCAGTGAAGATGCCTGAAAGTATTTTAGATCACAGACAAGTGAAGCAGCACAATTGGTGCTTGGCAAGAAATGTTTTTCAAAGAGATATTGGCTAACATATCAAACACTGGAGGCTAAAGAGCAAAGACGAAAGGCAAGACTCCTTGGGGACATGGTTACTTATCGGAGGCTTAATGGAGTGTGAAACAGTCTCATTCGCCAGGACTGAAATCAGTCTGTTACATGGAAAGCTGATGAAATTGAATTGGTAGCAAAAAAGAAAGACGTGAAAAGCCTGTTCAAGCATCTCCGAGATCTTACGGAAAATAAAACTCCTAAATTGGGACCTATCCCTGGATGGGACACTTGTTTTTAACAAGAGGACCTGCCTTGAAAAGCGGAAGGACCACTTCTGTTCACTCTTATATATTACTATCCTGTCTGTCTCTTCAAATAATAGTCCCAGCCAATCTACTAGTCAAAGGCCTGAAGCAGATGTTCCTCCATATGAGCCTTTCAGCCCCTCAGAATTGGAAACACAGTTAAAATACTCAAGAATAACAAAGCTGATGGTATCTGTGGCTCAAGCTCTGAACTGGGGAAATATAATGGTCCTATAATGCTCCTGTTTCGCCACACTCTGTTTTCAACAATTTGGCAAGCTGAGATAATTCCTGAAGATTGGCGGAAAGTTGTCATTATCCCCTTATGGAAAAGAAAAGGCTCTAGAAAAGACTTTTCAAACTACCGTGGAATGGCTCTGCTGTCAGCCACAGGAAAAATTTTCCAATGGTACTACTGGATCGTTGTCGGAATATAGTTCGTGTGGTTCAGAGACCTGAACAAGCTGCTTTTATGTCGGCCCGTTCCAGCATCGAGAATACTTTGACGATTAGACAGATAATAGAAAAAGTCACGGAATTCCACTAGAGGGCTTTTTTGCCTTCGTTGACTTCTGTGCTGCGTTCGACTCAGGGGACCGAGAGGCACTTTGGAAGATTTTAGCATTGATTGGCCTCCCCTAGAAATACTGCAGACTCTTCAAAGCTTTGCACCATGGCACAGAAAGCTGTGTTCACGTCAATGGCCGGCACAGCCCATTCTCGCTAATCACGACAGGGGTGCGTCAAAGATGTGCAGTGGCCTCAGAACTCTTCAATGTCATCATAGACCACATTATGAAAAATATACCTTCACGTCCCAACTTTGGACTCAAGATTTTGCTGATGACCTGGCCATTCTAGCGGACTCCATGGATTAGTCACTGGAAGCGTTTCAAATCTTACGACAAGAGGCCGTATTCGTGGGACAGGAGATAAACTGGAACAAAACAAAAAGTGTGGCCATAGACCCGTCTTCTCCTGTAGTAATATGTCCAGTCAGTCTGGAAGGGACAACTAGCTTAGAAGTTGTCATACGATTTATCTGTTTGAGATCCACGATTTCTTCAGGTCACTCCCTTCTCCCCGAGCTGCAAGCAAGGCTATCCAAGGCGTCTACTACCATGGGCAGGTTGAACTGTCACCTTTGGCAAAAACCAAATATCAGTCGTTCAGCCAAACTGCAAATTTTGAACGCCCTTGTCGGTTCTGTGATTTTTTTATGGAGCTGAGACTTGGCAAGGATCAGTCTTAACTATAATGGCCCTCGATAGATTCCAGTCGAAGGGTCTGAGAATGATATCATGTCTACGATGGGTTGGCATCATGAGAACGAGAAGCTGCTGCATCTCACCAAATAGTCCTGGTTTTCTACCCAAGCCGCAGAGCTTACCTTACGGTGGTTTGGACATATACTTTGAATGCCCCTCGCTTATCTGCAAAAATGATCTTCGACTTTGACCCTGTCAAAGCCGGTTGAAAGCAACCTCGTGATCAACCAAAGACGTATTTGTCTGACAGCGTATCCGAGTTCCTTGCGATAGCAAATATCAGACCGAGTGACGCGCAAACCCTTTCAATGGACCGAAATGGATGGAGGAGGCAGACGTCACTCTCTACGCCAAGTAGTACCTGACAGGAGACCTAATTAAGTAATTATATACTAAGTAAAGTTTTGAAAGACAAATCTATCCAGCTGTTTTATGCATTTTATAGAAATATGTTTAGAATGAAGATATATTAATGAAACCAATATCTGTTATTTTTTTTATTAACTTTGATATATGTCTCTTCATTATATTAATTTAAAAAACTTTTTCCAAAATCAAGCTTATCAACGAAAAGCCAAAAATGAGCAGAAATAAAGTGAAACAGTGTTCCAAGTGTAAAACTACCACAAATAACAATCAATAAATAAACGAAACACGAAACATACCGATATTTATTTCTTAGGGTTTTGATAACTTTTAATTTATTGAAGTAAAAAAAGGTGAAAACATTTAAGCTCTATTTCTTTTTTGTAAAGCACAAATTATGTTCTGGTTTTGAGAAGGCATAGGGGTTAGAAACCTCCTAACACTAATTTCTGCTCGTTTTGAGTTTCATTTATTGATTGATAGTAATTTGTGGTATTTTTACGCTCGGAAGATTGTTTGAGTTTATTTTTTTCTCTTTTTTGGCTTAATGCAGCTCTTTACTTTTCATTGAAAAATTTGTTTTGAGGAAATATTTTTGTAAAATAATTTTTGTTCATTTTTTATTGACATAGTCTTTTTCATGGAAAAATCTATACCTTTTAGTGTTTTTCATATAAGAATCCATAGTTTCGGTTGATATTTGTATGCTGGTGAAACTTTTTCAACAATCTTTAATCCTGACACAAACACAATTTTTTAATTCAATTTTATAAGTCCTGAAGTGGACCTGAAAAATACAACTTAATAACATAATTCCAAAAGATTCTATCTATTCTTTTAGAGAACCTGAACACACGCTCTTTTTATTTACTAGTTAAATAAACACTTTCTAAAAAAGGGTTTTTTTAAAGTGAAGAAAAGATTATATTAATCTTCAGATCAGAAGAAATAGGAACCTACAATAACTCAAATTCAAATTACCAGAAATTACTATTAAAGAATAAATGAAAACCAGAACAAACAGAAATTAAATAAACAATCATAGCAAAAAACATACAACGTATACTAATATAAGTAAATAAATAAATATTAAAGCCAGTAAAGCTTAAACTGAATAAGCAAATCAAGCTTGAAACGAACAAAAATATTTTACTAATGAAGAATAAATGAAACCCGAAAGTAGAAATAAAATAAACAATCATAGCAAACAAACATACAATAGGTAATAATGTAAATAAATGAATAAATCTTAAAACAATCGAAACTTAAATTGAATATGAAAATCAAGCTTAAAACTAACAAAAATAACTACAAATAAGAGTGGGTTTTGCTTCCTTCTCTCACTGTAAAGTCTAAAACCTACTACGTCCCGTTGTGCTTTTACCATTAAAACCTACTTATGCTTTTACCGTTAGGGAAATCGACAGTAGTCAAAATCTTGTTTTTAGTGAAGGATATAGGTGTATTGAACAGTTTTGGAACCAGTTAATAAAATTAGACTGAATTTCTACGATTTTAAAAATAAATATTGATTTTTTTTTGTCGAGCCACAGAGGGATGGTCAGGAGTCAGCTCTCAGGATTTTTCAAATTAAATATCGTTAATAAGTTTTTTTTGTGTGGGGGGGGGGGGGTCAGGCTATTGAAGAAGGTCAGGAGTCGGTTCTCATGATTTATCGTTGATAATTTGGTACTTATTCGTTATAGCACCAATGCTCGAGCTCTTCATCAATTGACGCACTATAGAACCGATTTCTTTCGTTAGTTTCTTTCAGCTTAGCGTGAGACAAGACAAAGAAAACTGACAGAAAAGATAAGAAATATGTAATTTGGGCTATTTGTTTGCACATTAGAGTAGGAGGTGGAGGTAAAGTATTTGGAAAGTGTAAAAAAGGGAAACACTTCTTACTTCATAGTATACAGAACAATTGTACATAAAACATTTTGCATGCAGACCCATTGCACTTTACCCCCCCCCCCCTTTAATGTGCAAACATATAGCCCAAATTTGTCTCTAAAGTATTTATATTTTATCTTACTTAGATATATTTCATTATAATTAACCTAACTTCTGTGGTAATGTGATTTTAAGGTTGTAAAGTGAGGTTATGGTTGTTACCTTATTACTCCCTTTATAGAGTGTATAATTACGGTCCTAAGCAAAATAAAGTTTGGTAGCGCGCCTTAAGCTTTGACCTGACTAATTTGGCTTACCAATTGGGGTTTGACGAGAAGCTTAAATAGCGCTGTATATAATACTTTTATTGATGCAACACATCACTATACAGGTCTGGCGATATATATACCACTAGGACTAGTTGTCCTAGAGATTCAACAATTATAAAACTACTATAATAAGATATAATACAATAAGACACTTGAACACTTACTATAATTAAATAAAAAAAACAAGTTTTCAAAACCGAAAGTAAGGAGCGACATTAAAACTTAAAACGAACAAAATTATTCCGTATACTAAAGGGGCTGTTTCCTCCTCAACGCTTCGCTCTTTACGCTAAAGTTTTTCATTGTTTTAAAAAATAAAGTTGTGAGACAGAGTCAAACTTTAGCGTAAAGAGCGAGGCGTTGAGGAGGGGACAGCCCCATTCATATACGGAATAATATCTGTTCGTTTTAAGTTTGAATGTTTCTCCTTACTTTCAGTTTAAAAAACTTGTTCTTTTTTATTTAATTTCTGATCGTTTTTTAGTTAATGCAGCTTTTATTTTGGCTCACCGTCATTGAATAAGTAAACACAATTTGCATAAAAATTTTACTTTTCTTTTGCTAAATGGATGTCTCTAAATTTGGTTATGACGTAATTTACAAATTAACTTACGTAACTAACTTCTATATTCGTATATTTTTCTTCTGGCAAAAACTACAAAGTTGCAGATTTTTGCAGATATGAGCTTGAAACCTATGTAATAGGGTTTTCTGATACGCTGAACGGGCTTTATCAAAAACCCGTTTTCTAAAGTTTCGGCTACCATTGAGCCGGGTCGCTCCTTACTTACAGTTCGTTACCACGAACTGTTGGATTGAAAATATAATCCAAGGTATTTCTAAGGAATCAAACGGACAGAGGTTTGCCCGGCAAATGGATTAAAGCCCCCCTCTGTCTCAAATATCTGAGTATATATATATATATATATATATATATATATATATATATATATATATATATATATATATATATATATATATATATATATATATATATATATATATATATATATATATATATATATATATATATATATATATATATATATATATATATATATATATATATATATATATATATATATATATATATATATATATATATATATATATATATATATATATATATATATATATATATATATATATATATATATATATATATATATATATATATATATATAGGAAGTTTCTTAGCCACCATTTTTAAGCCTCTTTTAAGCACACAGAAATCCTATATTAAAAATTCCATAGATCTTGTTGAGAAGTTAAAAAATCAAAGTACAACAGCAAAGACCGTTTTATCTAGTTTCGATGTTGTGTCTATGTACACTTCATGCTATGTTCATAAGTGTGAGCAGGCTTTACAAATAAAATTAGAGGAAAATTCAGCTTGGTCGGATTACAAAACTTTGGAAATTGATACAATAATGACCCTTGTCCGTCTTTTCAACAAGTACTCCTCGTATTTTAAAGTCCGAAACAAATTTTTTCTGCAAATAATGGGCTTATCAATGGGCACTATCTTGTCTCCTTTTTTGTCACATTTTTACATGGATTTCATCTACCAGTCTGATGTGAATAGTTTCCATATAAAACACTCCATCTGGTTTCGTTTTGTTGATGATATCGTTTCTATTTGGGAACAAGGACAAGACTCTCTAAGAGATTTCTTGGCACATTTGAATTCTTTTGATTATAATCTCCAGTTCACAATGGAACTCGAAGATTCAGGTAAGCTGCCTTTCTTAGATGTTCTGATTATAAAAACTAATCCTGGTCTTGAATTTTCTATATATAGAAAGCCGACTCATAATGATCGATATCTACATTTCTCTTCCCATCACCCTCCTTCTGTAAAAAGAGGGGTAAGAATCTCTTTAGTCGACAGAGTTTTAAAAATTTGTTCCCGTAATCATATAAATTCTGAACTAAATTATGTCAAGGATATTCTTTTTTGCAATGGTTACCCAATCAAACTCATTGAAATTATAATAGATAGAATATTAAAAAAGATAAAAGACCAAAATAGGGAGCTTGTTCCTCTAGATTCAGTTACACCAGCTATTGAGAAAAAAACTTTCATCGTTTTACCATATATACCGAAACTTGGCGATAGACTTAGAAAAATTTTAAATAAAAATGATATTTCTGTTTCTTTCATAACAGAACAAAAGGTTGAACATTTTTTTAAATCAGGAAAGGATAAAACAGACCCTTTACTGGGTAGTGGTGTCTACAGAATTCCGTGTTCTTGTGGAAAATTTTACATTGGTAGAACCCATCAACAACTAGGTGAACGTTTGCATGAGCACAAAATTTCAATAGATAAGTCCCTGAGATTAAAAAATAACAATGACAACTTTGATTCGGCATTGGCTTCATCTGATTCAGGTCCAATAGAATATATCTGTAGGGTTTGTTGGGAGCCTGATTGTAGGCCGAGAGTAGGAATTTTGGTTTACCCTGATATACCTGTCTGTTTAACGTTATGAGAGAACTTGAATTACAAGCCACCATGTTGATAATGTAATAGGTGTAGTTAAAAGCAAATATTATCATACACTTGTTCTGCTGAAAAAGATTGTGTAGAACTAGGGTTACGGAGATCCGTTGATGATAAGATTGGACAGTGAACAATTGTATCATCTCCTGAGACCATTCTTCAATGGACTCAGCCAAATCGTCAATAATCAACCAAGAGTTTGATTCAATACTGTTGAAAATGTCAAGTCCATGTATGAATTTCATGTCTGGTAAAATAGTTTTTATTCTATCATAGAATTACTGCCAAACACTGTAGCAATAGTAAATTTTAGTTGGATGTTCTAAAAACATTCTGTTACGATTTTGAATTATTTTTGTTAAAAGTGTCATTTTGCCAGACATTAATGGTCCACAGAGAATCGACCTAAATGGAGTTCGAAATTGATACATAGCTTGCATCGATGTCAAAACACAACTCACTGAACATTACATCATTCCCTTCAATAAATAATAGTATTTTCCCTAGTCATATTCGAGAAGAAGAAGAAGAACAAGAACAAGAAAACTTTTTTTAAGCGTGATACATGTTTTTTATTTACAGAATAAAAACATCACTACAAAAATACTACATGTTTCATTAATACATACGCAGACATGAAAAAGGCATTATCACATAACAATTTCAATAAAAAGACACTAAAAAAGCATTTATCAAAATTGGAAAAAGGCCAACCCCCACCCCCCGGAAGGGGCGCGGCGGCCACTGGCAGCGGCCGGCCGTAGGCCGGTGCCCCCCCCCCCCCGCGGCCGGCCGGGGGGCCAGAAAACAATTTGAACACTTTTCTATTTACAAAAAAAACATACGACTCTGCCTTGCTATAAAAAAAACTGCTGAGTTGGGAAAAAAAACTACTTCTGAGTTGTGAAAAAAAAATAATGTTGAATTCGAAAAAAAATCTATTAAAAAAAGAATCCCACCACCACCACCCAACCATTTACTATTTAATTTTTTCATGACCGAGGCGATGTCTATAATCTCGATATACCCCTCGGTCAGAAGTCAAGTAATGTCCGTTGGGCAGCACATTTAGACCCTCAACATATAATTAGACTTTATTCAACACGGGACACTAGCCTATATTGTCAACCCCAAATCTGTCGTTTTTAAATTTTAAATAACAAATCGCATTCACCTTCGCCCTTGGAACTATACTATATTCAACACAGTTTTTGTGTATATTCATGTCAAAATTCTTTTTCAAGTAGTGTCTAGGCACCCCTTTGCAGACTTTTTGATTACCTCATTGTGTGTTTGCACATAATACCCATTCGGACCTGCAAGTACACCACTGAAAATTAAGTAATATCCCGTCTCTGATTTTAACATTACTAACTGATTTGAGGCCTGACGCTTCACCAATTCCAGGTAAGTGGACTAATACCAATTGGTTAAGTCCACTCAGGAGCTAATGTGCATACCTTTTTCCAAATCTTCCGATAAACTCGTGGTTTTAACTTTTAGCAAAAGTGAATCGGTATTCCCATAATAGACTTGAAGGTCTCCCTCCCACTGCTCTTGGCGCCTACTCACGTTGTAGTAGAATGACAACATGAGTTTTTTTTACATTTCTGCTATTGCACTGCCAGCTGCAATATTTTTATTGATAATTAAGTTCCTTCTTTTTCTATTTAAGAGGACCATATTCGAGTCTATGATGGTGAATGATGTGAAGTTAGGATCGGCAACGATTCGAGCACATTCTTTTGGGTCAGTCACAACGTCACAACGACTTCGATTGCGTACACTCTCACACATTTTACCGAAGCCTGAGTTCAAAATGAGTTTAAAAATTTCCTTTTCAACCTTCGTTTTTGCTTCGGAACGTTTTTTCTTCGACAAAAGTGTCAATAAACGTTTTCAAATAGGGTTTCTGGTCAAATTGGAGGGCTCTATGTATCCTTGTGACGTTGAAACCGTTGGCTACCATCCACCGCAATAGAACGTGATGTAAAACGACATTCTCTTTCGGATGAAGGTCGGCGATAAGTTTTTGTTTTGAAGGTGTCCAGTGCGAACCACCATCTTCTACCTTAGAAATATTGTATGGACTCAAAGAGTCCCTAGTCACCGCTCTGTTTATGCACGGTAAAACAAAATGCTTCACCGAGTCATGATGCTCCACGGGTATTTCACCATCGATTTAAAAAAACAATCCCCGCGGTCCATTCTCCTCAACATTGGCAATGTTGGGGAAATCTGAAGCACGAGGATCGTTAAGCCATTTATAATTTCCACACGGAAAAGAGTAGTGAGACATTGCCGACGGATAGAGGGAGTTCATATCCAAGAAAACTGCATCCGACTTTACACCGGTGTCTTGTCTAGTCGGATCAGTTTCAAGGATAAGATCTCCATGAAAAATATACCCTCCCCCTCAGGGATCTCTCTGCGAATAGATGCTGATCCACGTCGGTGATCAAGCCTATTTCCTCTTTACTGATTTTAAGAATTAAATCCATCACCAAATGAGGAGTGGAAAAATAATAACCTAAATCCAAACCAAATTCCCCATTGATTTTATCCGTGTTCTTACACACAATATCCAGAACCGTCAAGACATCACTTTACAGGTACAAACTACAATAATCTCACCAGTTTTTACACCCTCCCATTGCCCAAACCTTCTTGGCAAATTCATAATTGAAAATGGTGCATTGACGGTCGTAAAGTGAATCGTAGAATGCGGTGATGGACGGTAATTGTTCCTCAGAAAGCCTCGCGGTGGAGTTGTAGTAGTCATACGGATATATGCCCTTACACGTTAATAAATCATACATTTCACCGTCTGAAAAGTGCTGCTACTGTTTAAGGAGGTGTTGCTTAAGGAGGGGGAAAATATTAAAATCGTCACTTTTCTGTACTTCAATGAGTTGTCTTAGGTATTTGGGGAAGAAGCTAAAGGAGTCTAAAAAACGGATCTTATTCACACACAATTTATCGTTATCTATTATTTGCCATTTGAATTCTAAGAGCAGCAGCTTTTCAGACGATTAAGGTATGATATTATAAAAAAAAGAACCATCTACCCATGCGCCATCTACAACTCCACCTCGTTGCAATCGTGCCAATGCCGGTAAAATAAATTTCATGTCATAGCTGGAATTGTGTATATAGACAGGTAGAAACAATTGTTGACTAACGTTTAAATTACATGATTGATGGGCCACTCCACGAAAATTGCTCAATCCCGATACAATCGGGTTGCCCAAATGATCGTGGTCGCGGACCATCCCTTTAACCCCTTTCCCTTACCCCCTTTCCCTCTTTCGCATTACCCTCAACAAATTCCCCCTTAGAAACCCACCAAATGTCTTCAGTTTTAAAGGCCAACTCGTCCTCTGGTGATAGATTCATTGGATAGGATGTATTTCGCAGCCGTGATATCGATTTATTTGCTTTTTTAATTAGTGCTGTCACGGCTGAGAGCATACAATCCTCATCACCCAATCTCTCAGCTACCTCTACCAATTGCATGGCATTACACGAGTCTCTGTGTGCGTGAGCATAAGAGACTGCAATGACCGCATGTTTTTAACAAGATTTGAATTCATTGGATCATAAATATTTATGAGGGCAGATTCTCAATCCAACGCCACCTTGTCGCTCTGTTTGAGTGAATTTTGAAAGTTCTTAAATCGCAAGATGGCCCTGTCACCGCTAACCGTTTGCACAGATTGACATCCGTGACGCTTGCAATGCTTCATATGATTGTTTAACTTAAAATCTGACTGGAATCTAGAAAGGCATTTTGGACAATAGTAACATGCCCCCCCTTTGTTCCCTTTATCCTCACTTAAAACCAGACTTATTTTTGGTATTGGAAAAAAAATGTCAAATTGAATCGGGTTCACTGGCTGGCTTGTAAAGAAGCCAAACCCAATGTTCCACTGATTCAATGAACGGAGCCCTCACTGGAAATATAATCCCCTTTTTGCGCTTACCCCCCTCAAATTCTGTTTCATATTGTAGCACAGTAACACCAATTTTTAAATGTGCATTAGCCCGCTCAAAAATAGTTACCCCATTAAGTTTTACTGGATATTGATCATTTAAACAATTAAAATCTACTTTAGGGAAATTTGGACCCCCATTAACTGCATAATTGTCCAACAGTGTCTTACTAGCTTCCTTTTGCAGAGGCTTGTGAGCTGCCATAAGAAATGCATATTTGAAGCATTGAAGCCCTGTATCGAAACGAAATCGTTGTATACCATTACACCCCTTTAAATCTTCATTATATTTTGGTCCCACCACGCCCCTCCCACCTCCCCATAAAATAAAAGTATTTTTAAATTTAACCACATTAATATACAAAATCCCAAAAAAAAAAAACACCCACCCACCACCCAGCACATTATAATTATCAATATTTATTACTATATTATCAACCCATTCCATAAAAACAACCTCAGAATTATTCAGGTCTAGAAGAGGTAGCATTTAAGTACGTAAATAACGCTCATACACCTTATCCGCCTTTTCATTGAAATAAATTATTTTTTGTGCGATGGCAACCATAATCTCATCCCTTCCACCACCCTGCCGAATAACTCTTTCAAGAAGGGCTCAAATCTTTTCAACATAGGAGTGTACTCTCTACTGGAGCCGGTAAGGTGCTACACGATGTTGTTGAATTACTTGAATTGTCAAACTCAGACATATAACCAAATACATTGTGCAAGGCAGAGTCAGCTAAATTAAAATCAGGCATGACAGGGGGCGTTACGGGGATTTCATGTCCTCCACCAATTTGCTCAATGATGGGGATGTTGCGTGGTGTGAAATCTCCCAACTCACTCAACAAACCCTCGAGTGTATCAGGACTGAGACGATCAGCCCATTTAAGGGTAGCTGGTCGAGCCATACCCCCTGTAGATGTACTTGGTACATTAATATAACTATCTCCTATATTCGGAGGAACCAATATATTCACCAAACCAATCGATTAACAACTGTTCAATCCATTCCTCTGATTCGACATGGATATCATCTTCAAATTGTGTTGGTGGTGGTAATAAAGGTATTTCCATGTCGTCAAATAGATTGTTGTTCCTTAGGTTTGTTGGTGGTGGTTGGAGTTCCTGTACATTTATCTAAAAAATGAATGTGAAGTTATTTTTTCTTTTACAAGAAAACGAACATTTAGATTGTGTGTGTGTGTGTGTGTGTGTGTGTGTGTGTGTATGATTGTGTTGTGTGTGTGTGTGTGTTGTGTTTAATATTATTCTTTGAGTGTAACCTGGTATAAGAAAGAGAAATTATTGCATATTTTTTTTATATGGTGATGTGGCATTTCAATTAAGCTGAAAAAAACATTTCAGTGTTTAATTACCTAAATCTGTGGAACTGCTACCCTTTTATTACTTTGTTTAATTCTTAATTCATGCTAGATCCTAACATTGACGTTGTGGTTTTTTTTCTTGTTTTTTTTTATAACACGCACACCGAGATAGATATATACAGAGATAAGAGAGAGAGAGAGGGAAGATATAATTTTTCTTACGTGATCACGGAGAGAGGTGACTGGTTCCATGACTACATCAGCTTCATGGAATGGGAGTATGGTTTGCATGTTGAGTGTGGCAGTTGACCAGTTGACAGTTGACTGGTGTAGGATGGGTCCGGTTGGCTGTGACATATTGTTGTGGATGCTGGATGAGGGAGCTGGATAGTTGGTTATTGGGCGGCTTACGGTTAATGTTGATGATATTAATGGATTCGACCTACGAGCATGTCGCATAACCGATGGTCTTTTTGAGATGACCACCGGAGTCGCTTCATCCTTTCTTATCTTCTTAATGGGTAGGGGGAGCTCTGGAAAATCCTAAAAAAAAGTTTGTTTTTCATGAAAAAAATCTTGAAAGAGAACCATCAGTCCTCATCGATAGTATGCACAAGAATAAGTTTTTTTTTAATTTAAATTGAAAGTGTAATTCCATTTTTCTTTTATGATTTAGAGATGTAAAAAAAATTTGAAAAAAAGAAAAAAAAAGTTAAAAAAAAAACAGAAAAAAAAATTCTCAGAAAAAAAATGGTCACTACAAACATTATTTTTCTAATAGTAAATGTATCAAAACACATATATATATAATTACTATTTTGAAGTTTGAAAATTTCAAATGTTGATTTATTATTTTTTAATTGTTTTCCATGACATTCTAAGAGATGTAAAAAAAAAAGTTGAAAAAAAAGTTAAAAAAAATGTAAAAAAAAAATTGCTCAAAACAAGCAATATTTTTCTAATAGTAAAATCTGCGACCAACATATATATATCATTTCCATTTTGAAGTTGGAAAATATCAAATATGAAATTTTTGTGTTTTAAGTGTGTTTCATGACATTCTGAGATTTAAAAAAAGTTAAAAAAAAAGTAAAAAAAAAAATAGGGGGGGGGGGTTTGGAGGGGGGCGGGGGGTTGGAGGGAGGGGATTGGAGGGAGGGGGCTGGAGGGAGGGGGTTGGAGGGATGGGGGTGGACGATTGTGGCACTTTGGGCTGGTGGGGAACGAATGTGGGGCCGGTGGGGAACGAATGTGGGGCCGGTGGGGAACGAATGTGGGGAACTTTGGTCCGGAATAAAAAATAGGTATGATTTAACTCATGTGCTAAGCTCGCAAGCCATTTAAATACAGTGTTTACACACATTTTTTTCTTGTTTTGATATTGCTCTTTACCGACCTCTGGAGATCCAGGTTCAAAAAATATTTTACAATCTGTTAACTATAATATGGTCTGTATAAATTTTAGTAGAATTAATTTCTTTACCAACTATGAATATAAAAGAATAACTTACTTCTTGCGTGTAGCTTTCGTCAATATTCCTTTTATTTGAATGCATCATTATATTTCAAATGCCAATTCTGACTATAATGATACTCTGTGACCCAATGCAGCACAACTTACAATGCCTGCCCCAGGCCCTGGGGGGTAGTGAGGACACCGGAATTTTTGCTATCTGACTTTGGAGCAATTTTTAACTTAATGGCTATCTCAAAAATTTTATTGGATGCATTTTGGGAAAAAAGAGAGTGGGGGGGGGCTAGTTGCCCTCCAATCTCTTTTGACTCTAAAAACTGAACTAGAACTTTCAATTTCCAATCAAATGAGCCATCTCTGAATTTTTTACAAGCATCCCTTCAATAAGAGCCATATATTCCCCAGGGCGTAACTTACAACACCTGCCCCTGGGCCCTGGGGGGCTGTGTTGACCCTGGATTTTTTTTTTAATGGTCTTTTAACTATTTAAAAAAAAAGCTATCTCAAAGTTCTTATCGTTTGGGTTTGAGTAAAAAATGGCATGGAGGGGAGGCGGGACTATGTGTCTTCCAATCTCTTTTGACTCTTAAAACTGAAGTAGAACTTTCAATTTCCAATTAAATGAGCCCTCTTTGAAGTGAATATGAGCATCCCTTCCATAAGACTCATATATGCCCCTAGGACACAACTTACAATGCCTGCCCTGGGCCCTGGGTGGTTGTGTTGGCACCAGAATTTTTGTTATATGATCTTTGAATATTTTTATTGGAAACATTTAAAATTTTTATTGGATGCATCAGGAAAAAAAGAGGTTTGGGGGGGAGCTGGCTACCCTCCAATATCTTGTGATGCTTAAAAATTGAACTAGAAGTTTCAATTTCCAATCAAATGAGCCCTCTCTGAAGTTTATATGAGTATTCCTTCCATTATGTTTAATGCCCAAAAACTCCCCACCCCAAGGAAAAAATTCCTACATCTTTCTAAATAGCAATACTTTATATAAACAGTAGACAAATGCCATAATTTAAATACCTTTCTCCAGGGGTTTTGTGGGGTCAAGTTACTCTTGTAGTTATGTTATTTCGACTGATTAAATCTTTTAAAAATCATTATTGTCCTGGTTAATTTTTATTATAAGCCCACCCAGTATGAGCAGTCTGGAGGAGAGTATGGAGGAGTTGAATTCAAATTTAATTGGGGATCAATCGCCCCAGGGTTAAACTAGAATTCCTCCCCTTAAAATAGGAACAAATTGAATCCCAAACTGCAATCCATGATTTCAAACAGCTCTTAAAAAGGGAATTTAATGGATATGCCCAAGTATATGTTGATTTATCTTTAAGTGAAGAGGGATGTGGGAGTGGATGCTTTTTAAAAGAGCTCAGCCTATGCATTGTGAAAAAACACAAGGCGGGAACCAGCAAACTAACAGCTGAAGTAGCTGCAATCAATTTGTGCTTAGAGACCCTAATTAAACTGAAACAGAACAATTAACATATAGTGATATTCTCTGACTCTAAATCTGCTCTCTATATCCTATGAAACACTAACTTTGAAACACTGGGCATAGGCCTACATCAAACCAAAGAAAACCTAAGCAGCCTTGGAAGATTAGGTTTTGTTACTAAATTTCAATATATACCTAGTCATCTAGGTAAAGAAGGAAATGAAAAAGCAGACAAGATAGCAAAGCAAGAAGCAAAAAGCCAAATGGAACCAGTGAAATCTCTAACTATAAGTGATACAACTAGATTATGACTAAAAACATTGCTTGAATTAAAGCCACCAAATTTATCCCCCTTTCCAGCCAGTATACAATCAGTCTGGTTCAACTGCCTGTGTTTAAATACAGCTAACTTCAACCACCACTCTCCTTCATACAAAATAAAGCAGACAAATGGAGAAGTTGCCAATAGCCCATTTTGCAGGTACTGTAAAAACACAGAAGAAACCCCTCAGCATATACTATTGAATTGTAAAATACTGGAAAGAAAACTGTTAATGGATCTAAACCTACAATACCATATATAGTAGGTCAAAATATGCTGACTATGTTGAATTAGATAAACCCTACTATTATGTTACCTCACATTATTAGCTAATAGCTGATTTACATCTTTCCATATTCATCAACATTTTGAATATTAATAAGCAGTGTTTACAACAGAAACTATGTAGTAAGGGATTATCTCATTCAGTAAAAAATTGAATTCTCCCAAGAAGAAGTGCATAAACTTGTCATGAGAAAAGAAGAACAAATTAAAGATTTGGATATATTGTCAACCCAGCCCAGAAAGAAGAGGGGTCAATGATCTGATTTTTAGGACACTTGCCTTGATTGTCTACAGCTGATTGATTAAATTTAATATAACAATGAACCTTGTTTATTTCAAAATCTGAAAGGTTTTATTCTAAATAACAAAACTATAGGTTAACTGCCATAGTTGCTGTCTGTTAAAGGTAATGTCTCATGTTTAATTATCAATGTTGTGGTCAAGATTTGTAGACCATTGGCCAAGATTGATAATTCTGAAAATTAGTAGTGGTCAAGATTAAAGTCTCAGCTACCAGGTAAAGGACATACTGCTTTCTAATCAGAGATACAGCTCAGATTAGGCACTGGCTAATCACTAGGAGTCTTACCCTATAGGCCCAGGCTACAGCAACAGTAACAAAGAAATCAGACATCAAAGCAAGGGTAACTCTTCTACTTATCCTGCTCCTGTACTTATATATCTCTTTCTGATATTTTCATTAGTATTATATGGTACTTTATTACATATTAGCTATTAGCCTATATTATATATAACTAATTTCTCTAGTATTTAACTATAGGCTAACACATTGGGAAAAATGAATAAAAGTGAGTCTGAAACCAGATTGATTGCTTCAGGTTTGCTTATGTCACAAGCTGATGCTCATCACTGCTAAAAATGGGGGTGCAAACCAGTCATGTACACCAGCTATTTTTCTGTGGCATGTACCCAATTTGCTGGTAGCCTAGCCAATGCATTGAGGTACACACCTCAATGCATTGGGTACCTCCCCCCATACCAGTTAGGGATTCATGTACAACCATCAACATATAATGTACTCCTTCACCACTGTAGTATTATACCACAGGATCTGTACCTCATAATTTGATACCTACATCTAACCAAGTGTACTACTCCATATATAGCATAGCAGGACCTACTCCATACATAGCGTAGTAGGACCTATGCCATGTTTAATGTAGTACTGATTGTGGGGTGTAGCACTCAAATTCTTAGGTACAGATCCTATGGTGTACTACTGCAGGGGTGAAGTAGTAGGATACATTATGTTGATGGTAGTACATAAAACAATTAATATCCCCAACTGCCTCATAATGATTTTCACTTTTGCATGTATTCTGAGAAAACCAATGACCAATTTGCTTCTTCCTTTGAGCATATTTAAACTGAAGGGATGCCAAGAAAACCTCAAATATAAATAAATGTGTTTTCTCAGACTATGTCTAGACAAAAAGTGAAAATGGGTATGGGGGTACCCAATATATTGGGGGCAGTACCCAATGCATTGGGGTGTGTACCCGGACGGCTAGGCTGTCTACCCAATCTGTTTGTACAGAGATACAAACCACAGAAAATAGCTAGAGTGTACATGACGACTCACATGAACTAAACAGTTAAACAGGATCTGTAGAGGTTACAGATATGCCTGTTATGAGTTTGATTCCTGGCGTTATTCTATACTAATAAGTAACAGCTAATATACTGTACCTTCAGCTGTAGTTCAACCCCACTACTTAATGGCTAATGCTTTTTATGCTGTTGTTACAAAGCCACGTGTCTCTTAGGATTTGAAAACTTCACTGCAGTGCCGCAGTTAGATTCGTATTTTGACCATAGAGTTAAAATGTGATTTTGACCTTTCGTGAGCATTAGTTCGTTTGTTCCTTCGAAAATCGGATGAATTGCCAAATAATATAAATTCTTCCCGAAAAAGTAAATCACGCCAAGAAATAAGCCAATTCGAAATAAAAATAGCCAAGTTTTAAGCCACAAGCCAGTTCCAAAAATTTTCACGCCAGTCGCCAACAAAATAAGCCAGTTTGGCGTAAAATAAGCCAATCTGGCCACACTGACTGAGAAGATAACAAATTGTCAGAGTTTTTATATCCATGTTCAAGGTTAAACATAAGTCAACCACGCCTAACAATTAAAGGTAGCAGACAGATAGGAAATTACTATAGTATAAAGGAAACATCACGCACTTTGAACAGAGATCAGCACGAATTTTCACGGTAGTTGAATCGGTCATTACACTGTCTGCTTGTATGACGGGTGTACTGTGCGCTTGAAAGCATTATAGCTATATGGGAGTACTGTCCGCTACTTATCGTTATAGCTATATGGGGGACACTCTGCTTGAAACTGTTATAGCTACATTAGCTACCTCTCTGCTCGGAACTGTTATAGCTATATGGGGGACTGTGCGCTCTTAAGCATTGTAGCTATATGGGGGGACTGTGCGCTCTTAAGCATTGTAGCTATATGGGGGGACTGTGTGCTCTTAAGCATTGTAGCTATATGGGGGGACTGTGCGCTCTCTTAGATTGAACCATTACTACTCACTTAGAAAAGGGGAAAACATAGAGTTTCATTTGGCTTCTGACCGGATCAAATAATCTTCGATATGGTTAGAAGAGTCTAGAAAGCGTGGAAAAGACCGTTAAGACTTCAACACCTTACGTTAAACTTAACATTGGGATGCGAGCTGAAACTCCGTTTACGCAGAAGCAGGATCAGTTCTAGTGTACCAAAAGCAAGACCGTATCCAGGGGGAGAGAGTTAAGGGTTTGTACCCCTCCCCTCTCCGAGAATTATTTGTTCGACTCGTACAAACGTAACAAAAATACATATAACAAACCTTTGATGCATTTTTTAAAGTTTTTATTTGTAACTCCTTCCAAAAAATCCTGGATACGGCCCTGGCCACAAACATATACAAAAGTATATATTTTTCTCATATATTCTGCTCAAGAAGCAAAGTTTAATAAAACTCGTGAACGGCATTGAGACTGATCATACTCGCTGCTATTCATTGCTATGTTCGTTACTATACACCTTAAAAAAAAATAAAGATTTAATTTTATGTCTGAGCATTAAGCGCAGGTTAGTTTCACGTGAATCGTCAAATTCTCCATCAAAATAAATTACAGCAAGGAATTGCAGAACATCTAATCAGTCCATTCGTGTTAAAGCCAAAAAAAAGAAAAAAAAAATCGTTCTAGGGCGACACACGTGGAAAAACTAGTGATTCGTGCGTAAACGTTTTGAAACATTTTTTCTGTTTTTTAGTTTCTTTTGCGTCATTGTTTGTCTAACCTTAAATAAGTTAATATAAAATAAACTCCTTCCAGTCCCTTTAGACTATTAAAAAGGGCACAAGCCACTCCAATTTCCAATTGAATGAGCGCTTTTCGAAGTTTCTACGACAACTTCTTCGATACGAAGTGCCCTGCTCTAAAGGAAAAAATTAATAAATAATACATTGCACCAACATCTTTTTTATATGCCCCAAGGGCATAACTTAAAACCCTTGCCCTGAGGGTTATGGGGGAGTGTTCTCCTTTTTTCTTAGTCCCCGTTTCAGAACAAAATTTGCACTTTACTGAAAAAAATATAAATGAATGTGCATTGTCAGTTTAATATACACATACTTATATATAGTAGTCAAAACTTTAATATTATTTGATCTATTAAATTTATAAAAGTAAAAACATTTATATTTTTTCAGTAAAGTGCAAATTTTGTTCTGGCCTTGGGAAGGCATAAGGGTTTTGCGCCCAACTTATGTTAATTTCTGCTCGTTGTGAGTTTGACTCGGTTAATTATTGTAATTTTTGTTCGTTTTGGGTTTCATTTATTTATCAATGCTGATTTGTGCTAGTTTCACGCTTGGTAGATTATTTGATTTTAGTTTTGCTCATTTTTGTTGAATGGAGTTCTTTACTTTTCTTTGAAAAACTTATTTTGTGGAAAAAGTTTTTTAAATTAATTGATAAAAAGAACAAGGAATAAATTAGAACAAAGAGTAAAATATACACCTATCAGAGGCAACGCTGTAGCGTTGCCTATTATTTTTTTTCCCCAGAGGCACTTCATACGAAAGGGGACATTGTAGAAACTCCAAAGGGGGCTCATTCGATTGGAAATCTAGAGTTCTAGGGCCCTTTTTAATATTCAAAAATTACTGGAGGGCAACTAGCCCCCCCCCACGCCCATCAATCACCCACACACATCCAATCAAAATTTCGAGATCGCCATTTTGTTCAGCGTAGTTGATTTTCAGATAGTAAATATATTTTTGAGGAAGACACTCTTCCACAACCCTCAGGGCAAGGGTTTTAAGTTATGCCCTGGGGGCATATAAGGTTTTTATAGAAGGCGTTGTCGTAAAAACTTCAAAGCAGGCTCATCCGATTGGAAATTCAAAGGATTAGTGACCTTTTAAATGGTCGAAAGTTATTGGAGGACGACTAGCCCCCCCCCCCCCCAAGCCCATCATTCCCCCAATCACATCCAATCAAAATTTTTAGATAGCCATTTTGTTCAGCGTAGTTGATTTCCAGATAGAAAATATATTTTTGAGGAGAACACTCCCCCAAAACCCTTAGGGCAAGGGTTTTAAGTTATGCCCTGGGGGCATATAAGGTTTTTTATAGAGGATGTTGTCGTAGAAACTTCAAAAAAAGCTCATTCGATTGGAAATTCAAAGGGGTAGTGCCCTTTTCAATAATCTAAAGTGATTGGAGGGCAACTAGCCCCCCCCCCCCCAACGCCCTTAATTCCCCCAAACACAGCCAATCAAATTTTGAGATATCCATTTTGTTCAGCAGAGTTTATTTTCAGATAGAAAATATGTTTTTGAGGAGGGCACTCCCACACAACCCTCAAGGCAAGTGTTTTAAGTTATACCCTGGGGGCATATAAGGTTTTTATAGAAGGTGGTGTCGTAGAAACTTCAAAAAAGGCTCATTCGATTGGAAATTCAAAGGGCTGGTGCCCTTTTTAATAGTTGAAAGTGAGTTGAGGGCAACTAACCCCCTTCTCGCGCCCACCTTTTCCCCAAACACATCCAATCAAAATTTTGAGACAGCCATTTTATTAAACGTAGTTTTAAGTTCTAGAAATTAGGTCTTTGAGGATGACAACTCCTCCACAGCCCTCAAGGCAGGGGTCGTAAGTTTTGCCCTAGGGGCATATAAGGTTTTGTATAGACAACATTGTTGTATTAACTGCAGAGAGGGCTCATTTGATTGGAAATTGAAAGTTCTAGTTCACTTTTAAGTGTCAAAAGATATTGGAGAGTAACCAGCTTCCTCCCCCCACTAAACCCTATTGTTCCAAATGCATCTAATAAAAACTTTAAGATAGCTATTTTGTTCAAGATAATTCAAAGACCATATAACAAAAATTCCGGTGTTGACACAACCCACCAGGGTCCGGGGGTATGCGTTGTAAGTTATGCCTTGGGTGCATATATGGGTCTTATGGAAGGGATGCACGTACTAACTTCAGAGTGATCTCATTATAATGTGAATTTAGATTTATAGTTCACTTTTAAGAGCTAAGAGAGATTAGAGGGTACGTAGCCCCCCCTCCACGCGTATCTTTCCTCAAACCCATCCGATAAGAACTTCGAGATAGTTTTTTTTTAAATAGTTCAAAGACCATATAACAAAAACTCAGGGGCCAACACAGCCCCCAGAGCCCGATGGCAGGTGTTGTAATTTATGCCCTTGGGGAATATATGGTTTTTATTGAAGGGATGCTCATAAAAATTCAGAGATGGCTCATTTGATTGTAAATTGAAAGTTCTAGTTAAGGTTTTTAGAGTCAAAAGATATTGGAGGGCAACTAGCCCCCCACGCCCCTTTTTCCCAAATGCATCCAATAAAATTTTTGAGATAGGCATTAAGTTTAAAATTTCTCAAAATTCAGATAACAAAAACTCAGGTGTCGTCAAAACCCCGCAGGGCCCGGGGGCTGGCGGGGTAAGTTATGCCCTGGGGCATATATTGTTCGTATGAATGGGATGTTCGTATAAACTTCAGAGAGGGCTCATTTGATTGGATACCTCACTTTTTAATAGTCAAAAGAGATCCGAGGACAGCTATCCCCCAACCCATCTGCTGAAAATTTGAGATAGACATCTTGTTAAAAATAGTTCAAAGGTCGGGTAAGAAACAATCCGGTGTCAATAGAACCCCCCAGGGCACAGGGGAAGGCCTTCTAAGTTATGCCCTAAGGGTGTGTATGATTCTTATAAAAGGGATGCTCATATAAACTTCATAGAGGCCTCATTTGATTGGAAATTGAAAGTTCTAGTTCACGTTTTAAGAAACAAGAGAGTTAAACTAGCTCCCCCCACGCTCTTTTTTCCCCAAACCCGTCCCCTACAAATTTTGAGATAGCCAGTGTTTTGGAAATTGTTCAGAAATTAGATAACAAAAACAACCCTAGAGCCCGCGGGATAGGCGTTGTAAGTGTTGTCCTGGGGACGTATATGGTTCTTATGAAAGGGATGCTCATATAAACTACAGAGGGGGCTCATTTGATTGGAAATTGAAAGTTCTAGTTAAACTTTTTAAGAGTCAAAAGATATCCGAGGGCAACTAGCCCCCCCCGCACACCCTTTTTTCCCTTAGCCCACCCGATAAAATTTTTATAATAGCCATTTCATTAAAAATAGTTCAAAGGTCAGATAAGAAAAATTTTTGTGTCAACGGAACCCACCAGGGCCCGGAGGCAGGCGTTGTGAGTAATGCTCTAGTGGTATATATACTTCTTATGGAAGGGATGCTCGTATAAACTTCGGAGAGGGCTCATTTCATTGGAAATTGAAAGTTCTTGTTCACTTTTAAAAAGTCAAAAGAGATCAGAGGGCAAGTACTTACTTACTTGTACTTGTTGCGGGATCAGACGCGGACGCCTCACCCGGCATCTAGAAGACTACGTATGATTGACTCCCATTTGTCGCGATCTTGTGCCAGCTAGTAGACACAATATTTCTGGGAGCATTCATTTCTTCATAGGTGTTTCATGGGGATATAATTAACCGACGGGTCGCCTCCCCCGTCGGCTCCTCCTCCTTTCTCAACGCGGGTTTGGCAACTAGCCCCCCCCCTCACCCTCCTCCACATCCTAAATGCATCAGATAAAAATTTTGAGATAGACATTTTGTTAAAAATAGTTCAAAGTTCTAATAACAAAAAATTCCGGTGTCGACACAGCCCCCCAGGGCCCGGGGTTAAACATTGTAAGTTATGCCCCGGGGGCATATATGGTTGTTATGGAAGGGATGCTCGTATAAAATTCCTAGAGTGCTCATTTGATTGGAAATCGAAAGTTGTAATTCACTTTTTAAGAGTCAAAAGTAATTGGAGGGTAGCTAGCCTCCCCCGACACTCCATTTATTTTTTCCCCAGAGGTACTTCATATTGAAGGGGTCGTCGTATAAACTTCAAAAGGGGTTCATTCGATTGGAAATCGAGAGTACTAGTGCCCTTTTTAAGAGTCAAAAGTGATCAGAGGTCAACTGGCCCCCAAGCCCTTTTCCCCAAATACATCGGATAAAAAATTTGAGGTAAGTAGAGATGCTCGTCTGGATTTGCGGAGACATATAGCAATCTCCATGTTAATTGCGGAGACATATAGCAAATACCATGTTATTCTAACAGACATATAGGAAATATCATGTTATTCTACGACGCCCCCGTACCAAACAGGTTTGTCTGGTAGACCCAAATACTTTGCTGATGTCCTCGTACCAAACAGAGTGTTTATAATCTGTTTTTGTTCAAGTTTTTGAGACACAATTAACTGAATTTCTATTTCATGATGTACAAGTTTTTTTTAGGTTAAATCTGTGTCGGGAAAACCGGTGTGTCTTTTTTAGTTTCCAATATATTCAATTATTTTTTGTATATATTCAGGTTTCAAATTATGTTCTTCAACAGTTTTGAATAGTTTATTCAACTTAACACTACTGTCATTTTTTGTGAACATTTACATTGAAAATGGATGATTCTAAGCAATTTCTGGTGAGAAAAATTTTTTCATTATTATGATAAAACGAAATTGGCTCGTCATTAAGTTAAGGAAGAAATCCTTTCCTTACACTGTGTAGTTACCTCTTTTAAAAAGCTTCCTTCATCATCATGAAATATTAAATGATTCCATGTATTTCAATTTTAGTAAATATTCAAAAAAAGAGAGGCATGTTCACTTTGATTTTGGTTCATTGTATATGAAAAATTAAAATAGAATTTGCATATTAGTTTTGGCAGATATGAAAGGTTGCCTCCCTCCTGAATTACACTAAAGTTCGAATTTCGTTCAAATCCCAAAGGTTGGTCTTCCCTTTTTTCCATGATTTTAAATATTTCGTAATTTAGGTATATAACTTTTAAAAGCTTTGCATATAATTGTCGACTTTTTTTGTATTTCGATACTATGGAATTGAAGATCCTATGCCCCCCTGTTAATATTTTGAATAAGTAAGATTTGAGCTAGCGAAGTATAGGGTGAGATATAGGCTAGAAGTCGAACTCTTTCTCTAATTTATAATTTTTTTGTTTAGCCTCTATCCAGGAGCCTTTTTCTTACCTTTTCTGTGATTTTACGTATTTTTTAATGTAGGTATGTAAGTTATAAAAGCTTTGCATATAAAAAAATATATAATTATAAAATTTTTGTGTTTTGATACTATGGAATTGAAGGCTCAATGCCCTCCATTAATATTCTGAATAAGTAAGAATTGAGCTAGCTAATTAAATTTTGTCATTTTTTTTTATTTCAAATTTTGGGGGTTTATTACCATGATATTCGTATGTACGCGAAGCTTTTATAAAAATATATGACTGGGAAGAGGGCAATGAATCAATTCTAACAAAGTTTTTCTTTACTTGGTATCCGTTAAAAACGAAATTTTTGTGTTAAATAAGTAATTCTTGTATCTTTTAAAAGAGCTTTACGGAGTTTGAGAGAGACTTTGTTCCTCGATTCCGTGTGGTTAGAGGGGGGTTATTTGTGCAGACTAACTTTCTATCTGTAAAAAAAAGGGGGGAAATTATTTTGATACTAATTTTTTCTTCTTTTTAAGACAAATTATGAAGAATTTGCTGCCCCTCCAGCTGTAAAGAGAGCTATGGCTACCGCAAATAGCGAAAAATGTACTCCTCCTCCATCAAAGAAAGCGCAAGATGACGAAGCCGCCCGGTTAGTGTCAGTCCAAATGCAGTCCGGTCAAAAACCGAAAACACAGTGGGCCACAAGGATGGAGAACTCCGCTATACAAGCTAGCGACATCGATACTGCATCAATGCAAGTTGCAAGGGCAACAGTAATCAGATTTGCTAGTTCATCGGACCGGCCAGGACTCTCTATGCAACCTAGCAAGAAATTCGACTCAGCCTCATCAGATCAAGATAGAGGGTAAATTCCTCTTTACGCCGTGCCAGGGACTTCTGATTTGCAGCAAGAACTTGTAATTTTATATATTTTTTTTTCCTTTTTTTTCAAAAATAAGAAAAAATTTTATCAGGCGCATAGCTTTTGATGAGTAAAACTTAAAATTTGTTTCTAAACTATTTCATTTTCTTTCATTAGCCAAATTAGTTGTATATATAGGAATGTTTATAACGCTGAAATAGTTTATCACGCATTTCTATAAAAAAAACCTTACCTTGTAACTTCTAACCAAGACGTATTCTAATGCAATAATTCCAATATTCCTTTTTAAAACAAAAACTAACTATTTGAAAACAGACTATTCGCTATTTCACAGTTGACAAATCATTTTTAAGCTGCTGTATATTTTGCAGTATATATCCGGCGCTTATCAAATTATCCCATCGCTACTTAATCCGCTTTGAATTTTAAGTAGGGTTTCATGTGACAGGATGTGTATTTGCGATAAGAAGGTCTTTTTTTTAATAATCACCGATTATGTATTTCACAATGATACGAAGAAACATTATTTTGGGCAAATTCAATTCAAGTCATTATTTTCGTTGAAATATGCATTCGAGAATGAATTTGAGGCTGTTCTATTTGAACAGTGCTGTGAGGTCCGATATCTCAACTCGAAAGGGCATCGATCCCCCTACCTCGAAGGAAGCTCCCGGTTCCCAAGGGTCCTCCCAGGGAGCGGGGGGGGGGTAACTTTTTAGTAAAAAAAAAATCGTTTGATAAAAAAGAAAAGTGTGTTATAATTGTGATAAAACTTTCGTCAAAAAAAAAAACTTAATCCATTCATTTTCTAGTTTCAGGGGGAAGCTGTGAAAACTTCTGCCTTCCCTGGTCCAGGACTTCAAAGTATCATGGGTAATTGCCCCCTCTCGCTGGAGGATGTTAATGAAAGTACATTACGTCAGCTACCTATGCCTTTTTTTTTTGTAGGGGAAGAAGTGGACAGTCTTATGCATATTGTTGGGTCACATTTGTCCTAGTACATTTTTAACTGCAACTTTACTATTATTAAATTGAAACCCGTACAATTAGGCGCAGAACGTGGAAAGAATAATGTGTCCCCGGTATTGTGAAACTTTTTTTACTTATAGTTTGCTATAAGCCCTTTCCAATCATGAAGGGTCTATTGTAGCACTCCCGAGGACAATGAGTGAATTATTTTGACTGACCCCGTGAAAGTTCTCCATAGCTATATCGACAGAATTCGAGCAAAAATTGAGATTCAGATCCAGAATTGGGGTGGTCGGGGGGGAATTAAAGCGTCGGTGAATCAAAAAGTTTACTTACAAAAGGGGACATACGGGGACATTTTTTATTTTCATTTTTCAACAGGCAATCTGGCTTTTTACCAAGGTCTAAACGATTGTCAAGACATTTTTTTCAACTTTTTAACTAAACTAATATGAACTTTGGACGCACCGCGCAAGAGATGGACAGTTATAGCCGTTTTAGGTATGTACTGCAATTATCTTACTCTCTGAAGATTTAAAAAAAAACTTTCTTTTAAGCTATGGACGAGGAACAAGGCTTAAATGTAATCAATATTGAATGGCTCCAAGTGGAGCTCAGGGCTTCACATTTGACACGGGGGTACAATTCTTTAAAAATACATTTTTATTAGCAGCCCATAAGACATTATATAGTGGGTCATCTAAGAAAAATCTTAACAAACTTGCTCGCAACGGTGGAAAAATTTTCTCTAAAGTAAATTTTGATTGTTTACAGGGAAAGTAACCGGTGTCCTTTAAAGAAATAAGCATATTCGAGAAATCTGGGGGGAGGGGGGGGTGGTTTCCAGTACGACACTGAATTTGTAGATGAGGGAAAAAAACTGATAAAAAAGGGGTTTTGTATTGAGTGAGGACCCCAATGATAAATAATGTTATAAGTTTTTTATGGATTATTGATCCACCTACTCTAGATATTAATTCTGATTGCCATTTTTTCCCCGGCACGGCAATCCATTAGCTCCTATCTGAAGGCAAAAAACATGGATACCTTTTCTATTGCCCCATGTGCCTTTCTTCAATTTCAATAGAAATAACATTTACAGATCACACGGAGCCTTTCAAACTTCATGGACATCAGAGACTAGAACTGAACGTAGAAGACAAAGACAATTTATAGCTTTAAAATTCCCAAAATTCCCTTCTTCAATTTGATAAAGTGTCCGTGGATTGTGAAACAGGACTGCTTGAGGTATCGAACCCATCAAGGCCAAATATAGTTAAGGAACAAAAACTAGCTGCGTGTTCCTACGCGCACACACGTTGCGACGCCAACAATAAAATCCAATTGGAGGAGTTTTTTTTACTATGGACGAGGAGGGTAGTATGGAAAAGCTATTGATTTTTCGTTAATAAAAACGGCAAACAAGGCAATTTTACGATTACGTCATACTAATTATCCGATGATAGTGTCGGATAACGAGCGGTTGGCATTTGAAAAGGAGACAGTTTGCTGGGTGTGTCGGAATGCCTGGGTTTTAAAAGGCATAGTCCATGATCCTAATTACCTTATTGACCCCAAATCAACGGGGCCACGTAACTTTCGGGGGTGGGCTCATAAATCATGTAATTTAAAAATTTAACAACAACTTTTTCTACCGGTTTTTAAACATAACTCTAACTATGATCTGAAGTATGTGCTACCTGCATTGGCATATCTTCAAAGAAATGGAACAGTAGATGATGATGCATGGGTGATAGACAGCTTTACGTACAAAATCATACCTAAATTATCGGAAAAGTTACCTGTTTTGCAATGTATGTGGATATTTGTTGAAGCCGGAGTTGAGTACACGAAAAAAATTCGCTTTTTAGATTCCTACAGTTTTCCCTAGATCATTTAGTGACTAAATTCAAGTGCAGAAAAACGATGACGGCAGCAATGCTTTCCCCCTTCTCAAGCAACAATTTCCAAATGATTTATATGAATTGTTAACGGTCAAGGGCACCAATCCTTATGACCATTATTGTTCCATGTAGAGATTCGCCGAAGAATCTATTCCTCCAATTGAATCGTTTTACGACAGTCTACTTGTTCTTAGTTGCACCCCCGATGAATACAGTTTTGCTAAAAAAGTGTGGGCAGAAGGAGGGTGTAAAAATGGGTTTGACTACTGCAAGCTTTATTTGTCGAGTGACGTGTTAACCCTGTTAGACTTTATGTGTAAAAATACGGATAAAATCTATGAGGAATTTAATCTTGATTTGTGTTAACATTGGTCTTCGACTTATCGAGTGCTGGACCTCGTCCCAGAAATGTTGTGTGGATAAATTGGTAGCCATAACGCTCGTGCTCAGCCCCGAGTGAGTGAGAGTTCCATGAGGGGGGGTTTTGTTTTTCATGGAGCTCATAGCAGGATCTCTGAGCCCACGGCGGCGACGACTAGGACAAAACCGGCGGCCGTTTTACTTGATATGAATCCTCTCTACCCGACAGCCCAGTCCCATTATGCGTTACCTTATGGTGACTATAAATTTTTCACTGACCATCCAACACTCCGGTCACCCAACACTGACATGTGGGTTCAATCTGTATCGGTTGGGTGTTTTTTTGACATTAACTGTGACGGAGCATCTGAAATTCACGATTCATTAAGAGATTTTGTTTTCCCGTTCATCACTAGACCTTTAACTAAGGACTCTCGAGTTCTCGCAATAGGCATTTAGTAGAGGTGGACGGATTGCATTGGTCACCTTCAAAACAAAAACTTATTGCTGACCTTCTGCAGAAAAAAACATAGTTGTACATCATGTAGCTTTAAAATGGATGTGCAACAACGGTTTCAACGTCACAAAGGTTCACCGAGCACTTGAGTTTAGTCAAAAACCCTATTTTAAAACATTTGTTGACACTTTTGTCATTAAACGTTCTGCAGCACAGACGAAAGCCGAAAAAGAAATTTATAAACTCATTTTGAATTCGGCTTTCGGCAAAATTTGTTAAAGTGTACGCAATAGGAATATTTGTGACATTTTGACCAATCCAGAACAGTGTGATTGAACTATTGTTGATCCCAGCTACACTTATTTTACAATCATTTGTTCGGACAAGGTACTTTTGAATAGGAAAAAAAAGACGCATTGTCTTGAATAAAAATATTGCTGCAGGCAGTGCTATCTTGGAGATCTCAAAAAAGCTCATGTTGGAATTCTACTACAATTTGGCTAGGGTACAGTGGCCTGAAAAGGGGCAAGTAGAGGTCTGCTACGGTGACACGGATTTTCTACTGTTAAAAGTAAAAACATCAAATCTAATTGACGATTTGGCACACGGTGAAATTATCAGTTCACGGATGGACTACGCCAATTGGTGTAGTGGTCTTTACCCTGAGCTAGTAAAACGTCGAGCGCCAATTCTTCTTTTATTTTTAAAATCATTCCCATGTCACGACGTGTAGTATTATGTTAAGATTGCAGTGTTGTAGGTTTGATTTATGTAGACCCACGACGGAGACATCAAGAAATGTTGAAATTGAACACCCCTGTACGATCTAAATAAAATCTTCGACATGAACATTTATAGGAATTGTATTGTTGAAAATACAATTCCACGAGCCAAATTGTTGGCAATTCGTTCCCACAACTACAGGAACTTTACTGTAAATGTAGAAAAAATAGCCATGAGTACCATTTCCGACAAGGTCTATGTTTGTCAAGACGGTGTGACCACCCTCCCCCTTGGTCACTATTTAACTTCAGACCGGATCGAATGTATTGCCCATAGGGAAAGTCTCGGTTTAAATAAAGTCCTGTAAATTATTTCCTAAAAACCTTTTGGGGGGGGGGAGCCTCGCGGCCCGGGGGGGCGGGGCCGGCCGCCACCAGCGCGGGGGGCGCACCGTCACCAAAGTTATCTTTTTTGGACTTAGAGCAGATTTTTTTTTTGTAAATGTTTCAAGTGCTCTCTCTAATTTAATGTTTTTTTCTCTATAAATAAACAAAAAAAAAGTGTTTTTTTCTCTCTTTGCCCATGTAAATGTTGTATTTTTTTATTATAAATAAATTTTAAAAAGGGTATTTTTTTTTCAATGTATTGTTACTTTTTTATGTGCATATAATAAAAGAAAAAAATATGATTCTTTATTCGTCTTTGTAGTCTTCTTGAAGAACAAAGTAGTAGTAAGGAAATTATTTAGTCATTAAACAATTAGGGTCTACAGTTAGTTGTCCAGGTGAACTGTTGAAAGGAACATGTATCAATTTAAAACACCATTCAGATCGTTTCTGTGTGGGCCCTCAATGCTAGGCAAAACAACACTCTTAACTAAAATAATTAAAAATTGTGATAAAATGTTTGCGGAAAAGCCGAAAAAAATCTACTATTCCTATAGTATTTGGCAGGATTCGTACGATAAAATAAAAGCAATTGCTGCCATGGGATCGATTCAGATACAGTTCATGCAATGACTTGACTATTTACGAATAAACGAACCAAACTCTTGGCTGATCATTGACGATCTGGCTGAATCCGTTGAACAATGGTCTCAGCAAATGTCGCTTTTGTTCACATGTCGCTCACACCACGGTAGGTTATCCATGACTCTAGCCCTGCACACTAACGTTCATAACAGAACATGCAATCAAACACTTGCGTATAATAGCACCTCCGCTATCAACCACTAGGCTGTTCGTGATTCTCGCTCGCTAATAGCCCTCAATAAGCAAATCTATCTAAGAGTCCCTAAATTTCTGCTCCCGGCATACAATCAGCCAAATAATAAACCCTGCGGTTATTTCCTATTGGATCTTAATAAAAATCCCTCCGAGGATCTGCGTCAAGTCAGAGATATTTTTGACAATGAAATTACATTATATCTGCCTGTGACCGCTAAAAGGACTTATAAGTATCTATAATGAAATTGAAGTAACTAAATGAAAATAGGCATTTGTTTTCAGTTCTAATCACATCAAAACCTCCGCTTAGAAAATCAATATTCAAACATGGTCTTGACCATGATTTCATTAATCTAATATCTGAAATTTTTTTGAATTTGGAAGAGGGTAATGATCAACTATAAGACGTAGTTGAGAAGCAGGCAAAGCAATATCGTTCCTGTGTACGTACATGGGCCTCGCAAAAGAAAGTACAGAATTTTAAAAGGAAGCGACTTCTTCAGGCGGGCGGTAGCTTTTTCACTCTTTTACTGCTAATAATTGCTGAACTTGTAAACAGTTTTCTCTAGAGAGAGAATGGCAAAACTCTATAAATTGACCCCAATATAACTCACACTCTCAGCAGTTGAACTCTTTGAGAAGAATCTGATTAAATTCGTTGACAATGAAACTATTGAGGATTATAAAAGACTGATTTTATTTCAAGACACACTTCGTCTAGTTGACAAATACTTTTGATCGAAGTCGACTGCTGCTGCTGATCCAAAACAAGAATCATTTTCTCAAAAATCTGCTGCTGCTGCTTGAACACAATTAAAGAAGGATGAATTGGATTAATTTTTATTGAAATTTGGAAATATATTGCCCATCTAATATCTTGAATAAATAAAGCGACTCCTATCCTATCTCTTGGAAAGTGATCAAATTCAAGTTGAGAGCAATGGGGAAGGGATTATAATTCAGGGCAAGAGCTATAATCTACTTGATTTGATCTATGACATGGTTACAAATCGTAAAGGACTATTATCATTTGACACTCATCTATACAACTTTGTAAATACATTAAACTTCCCCAAAAGTCTTATTGGCAATAGACAAATTCTATAAAAAATAAATGAACATGCATCATCATCATCAACATTAAAATATGAACTTGAAGAAGAAGATTTTAAATCAATTTTGGAAAATACTAGCACACCACTGATGGTTAGACAAAAGCGAAGACGTATCAAGTCAGCGTCACCACCAGCCAGTATACAAAAGGGTAGCGGACATTACACAACGTGTTTACGTTCAAAATGGCTGAAGTTCTGAAAGGTGTTTATGAAAATATTGGCGAGGTAGGGAGTTTAAGTTCCCCCACAACTCTTTCCAAAGTCACAGCTCTTTACTTCTCTTTGAACAATGTCTTCTTCAGAAAATTTTTCAAAAATAATACATGAAAAACCTTTAAACCTTGAATTGAATTTTTTTGGCAAAATAGTTTTGAATAATAGATGTTGCCATACTAAAAATTGAAATGTGTATTTCAAGCTTAGTAGTGGGCATAACTCTAATAAAACAAAATCTATTGCTGGTCAGTTTCTTGTAGTTTTTAAAGCTTAGCTACCTTTTTATTCCAGATGATGAATGTTACTGATGATTTCAAAGACTTAGTTAGAGAATATAGAAAGAAGAGCCATGTTGATGAGTCTACAGTCCTGAACAAGAAACAGCGGTCAGTTCCAGAATTGAGAAAAAGTGCACTAAGGATCTTGAATACAATCCGTGACCTTGAAAATATTTTAGAACATGAGTTGAAAAAAATACGAGATCTAAAGAAGGATATGAATATTACTCTGAATTTGAAGAAATATTAAGCAATTGTAGTAGTTATATCGAAAATTTAAAAAAGTTTCATATGCAGAATTCTTTTATCTTTCAGAACCTGATTAATTTCTTAAATGCAAAAACTAAAAATTTGAAGAAGTCTTACACTCAGCACCAGTCAAGAGTAATCAGACTGAGATTTGAGCTCACTAAGCTCTCAAAGCTTCCTTATGGAAATAACAGACAAATTATTATGAGCAACCCGGCAAACAAAGCTGAAGATCAAGGTGAAGCAACTTTAAGAAACAGAAAGCAGAATTTGGATAATATCAAGCCTGTTAATATAGTAGATCGTACTTACGAGGTGGAAACTAGTATTAGTGCAGTAGAGAGGCGGGTGTTTCAGCAAGAAAATCAGCTGTTTCAGCTAAGTTTGCTAAAGACCAGCTTTTTTCCTTCTAAAACACAGTAAATCATAAAAAATTTTCAATGTTCTTTTATTATCTTCTCAATTAGACTAAAAATGAAGATATTTACGAAGCTTTTCTACTATACATGGCTAAGTTTGCTAAAGACCAGCTATTTTCTTGCGAAAACACAAAAAATAAGAAAAAAAAATGTTCATTATTCCTTTAGAACCTACGCAACTAAGCTAAAAAATGAAGATATTTATGCACAGTTTCAACTAGCTATGACTAGGTTTGTTAAAGACGAGATATTTTCTTGCGAAAACACAAAAAATCAGTAAAAATGTTCAATGTTCCTTTAGTACCTACGCAATTAGACTAAAAATGAAGATATTTATGCAGAGTTTCAACTAGCTATGGCTAACTTTGCTAAAGACATGAACCATTTCCATAAAAATAGCTCTTAACAGAACTTTTTAAGCGTGAACTCCTGTTTTTGAGAAGAAATTATAGAAAATATCGTCAATACATGATTCTATGATTATAATGTATATTTTCAGTCAGAAAAGCGTGGATTTAGTTCAAAAATGAACCATTTCCATAAAAATAGCTCTTAATAGAACTTTTTATGCGTGAACTCCTATTTTTCAGACGAAATTATAGAAAATATCGTCAAAACACACTTCTCTGTTTCAATTGTGTACATTTTCACATTTTCTGATTTAAATGTGTATCTTCAGTCAGAAAAGCATAGTTTCAATTCAAAAATGAACCATTTCCCTAAAAATAGCTCTTAATAGAATCGCATTTAACTAATCCCCATGTAACTGAATCTACATATAACTGAGTACCTATGCAACTGAACCCTCCCCCCATGTAACTGAGCTCATGTATAACCAAAGCCCCGGACAAGAGAACTCCCAGGCTACTGAACCCTCGTGCTACTGAACCTTCATGCAACTCGATCCCCATTTAACTAAACCTCCATGTAACTGTACTCCCTTTAACTGAACCCATCGTGCAACTCAACCCTTTTTTGCGGCAACCATTTTGATCAGGATAGTAGAACGGTCCAGCAACAATGTCTTTAAGTATGTTAAAGACACTGTACCACAATTATGCAGTTAAAGACACATACCCACAATTATACAATTTGCCCATTAGACTTTTAAACTAAATGGTGCTTTAAAATAAATCAAAAGGCACTGGGTGTATGGTTGCCAATAAGACACCTCAGAAATATATTGAGAACGACTTGGGGTATTAAGTTGAAACTTTTGGGGCTACTACTATTCCTATTTCTGCTCTTACAATTTAAATAAAAAAATATTTTAATTGTATCCAGGTTGTCAAAGAGCATAGATAGAATCTTTTGGGAGTGATATTAAGTTTTATTTTTTTCAGGTCAACTTCAGAAGCTATACAATTAAATAAAAAATACTGTTTGTGTCAGGATTAACAATTGTTGAAAAGGTTTCTGCAACATACAAATAGCAATCCATACTTAGGATTCTTATAGAAAAAAACTGAAAAGATGTAAAATATTATTTTTCCATGAAAAAGACTATGCCAATAAAAAACGAACAGAAATTAATTTAAAAAACTTTTCCCAAAACACTGGTTTTTCAAAGAAAAGTAAAGAGCTCCATTAAAACAAGAATGAGCAAAAATAAAGTAAAATAATTTTCCAAACATAAACAACCTAAAATCACTATCAATAAATCAATGAAACTCAAAACGAAGAGATATTACAATAAATAGCCAAGTTGAACTCAAAACGAGCAAAAATTAACAGGAGTAGGGCTGATAACCCCCATGCCTTCTCAAGACCAGAACACAATTTGCGCTTTACTGAAAACAAAATACGTTTGAAATGTTTCCACTTTTCTTACTTTCCTAAATAAAAATTATCGAAAACTGTTAAGGAATAAATATCAGTATATGTCAATTAAACTGACAATCCACGGTCATTTTTTGTTAATTCTTTTATTGTTGTCTCTGAGGATGACTTGATCCCCTCCCCCACAGCCCCTGATTAAAACGATGTAAGTTTTAAAACTTGCCCATAGTTTATATATTTTTTTTGTTAATGGGAAATAAACGGAAATTTTTCAGGGGGGGGGGGGGATTTTACATGGGGAGAATTTTTCATGCAGAGGAATAATTATTTTTCTGTTGCCATCGCCTGAAGGCTTTTTTTTATAGTAATAAACGTCATATCTTTTTGTTTATATAAAAAAAAGTGTGTGCGTCTTTCTGCTTCTGTACTGAAAACCCAGCAAAACAATTCAAGTTAGAAGCGCGAAATATCTGCAAAATAGCCCATTAGGGTTATTTTGAAATAATCCTAATGGGTTACTTATCATATTACAGAAAACTACAAAAGTAGCTGTAGATTATGAAACCAATAAAATATTAACTCGAAAAAAAGCAAACACATGAATTGGAATGAGGTGATGCAAAGATCAAAGACCCCGGCTGAGACTGTAACAAGCAGAAGAAGGCAACAAAAAGCCCGCAAAGCCGTCTTTTATTTTATATGTATTATAGACAAAGAGCCAGTCTCTTTTTATAGCAAAAACCTACTTCAGTCATTTGTTATATTCCTCCACTTTTTGCAGCAAGATTTTAGCCCTTACATGACTTCATTCAAAGTTTTGTTTTTGGAAATTTCTTTCTAGTTAAGTTTTAGTTGATTTTTATAGTTATAACCATTTTGATAATTCTAAGATTATACAGCAAAAAAATCACGTTTCTAGCTTAAATAGTTTGACAGCTTTAACACGCATGTAAACACCGACAGAAACACACACACTTGATTTTCTCCCTCCAATTGGTCTTTGCAGACGAGAATGGGAGCATTCTGCCCTTGTGTGCTCGTGTGACGTCATTCGAAGTTGGCTTGTCTAGTAAATTTTTTGCCAACTGTTATAGCTTATAGCCATTCTTGTCGTTTCAAAATGATTTGGCAAACATTTCAAGTGCTGTATCTAAGTTGACTAGTTTAGCTACTATTCAGCACAAATAAACACAGGCAATATTTTCTTCCTCTGCACTCTACGGCCGGCATGACATTATCCAAAGTCCAGTTTTCTCGAACTTTCTGTACAAGCAAGGGTTTTCTCAATTTTTATAGTTTATGGGAAGCAGTAGCCTAAAAAGTCGGTACCGGTATTTCAGAAATACCCATTGGAGAGAATTTTCTGATGATTCCCCTCTGAGATATTAGGTGTTCAAACTATATTTCCAGAAAAATTTAGCAGTTTTTAAAACCAACACAAAACAAAGACATTCAAGGGTTATACCAATCTATGAAAAGAACACTAAGGCTAAGAACAATAAGTCCTACTAGGATAACCATTCTAGAGCCCGCATTATTTTGCATAGCTTTCCGCACTTGTTCGTTTCCTTCTTTGACATTATCAGTTGAGATAACAGCTAAGTCTGCAATTCTTTGAGCATCAGACTCTTGTGCAAGAACGTTATTAGTAAGTTCATCTTGAAGATGAGCTATTTCAAAAATTTGAGTTTCAACTCCACGAAGATCTTCCTGCTGTGTTATAAATTCGTTTTGCATCTGCTGATTTTCTTGCTGAAACACCTGCCTCTCTACTGCACTAATACTAGTTTCCACCTCGTAAGTACGATCTACTATATTAACAGGCTTGATATTATCCAAATTCTGCTTTCTGTTTCTTAAAGTTGCTTCACCTTGATATTCAGCTTTGTTTGCCGGGTTGCTCATAATAATTTGTCTGTTATTTCCATAAGGAAGCTTTGAGAGCTTAGAAAAAATTCAATTCAAGGTTTAAAGGTTTTTCATGTATTATTTTTGAAAAATTTTCTGAAGAAGACATTGTTCAAAGAGAAGTAAAGAGCTGTGACTTTGGAAAGAGTTGTGGGGGAACTTAAACTCATTACCTAGCCAATATTTTCATAAGCACCTTTCAGAACTTTAGCAATTTTGAACTTAAACACGTTGTGTAATGTCCGCTACCCTTTTGTATACTGGCTGGTGGTGAACCTGATTTATACGTCTTCGCTTTTGTCTAGCCATCAGTGGTGTGCTAGTATTTTCCAAAATTGATTTAAAATCTTCTTCTTCAAGTTCATATTTTAATGTTGATGATGATGATGCATGTTCATTTAATTTTTATAGAATTTGTCTATTGCCAATAAGACTTTTGGGGAAGTTTAATGTATTTAGAAAGTTGTATAGATGAGTGTCAAATGACAATATTCCTTTACGATTTGTAAACATGTCATACATTAAATCGAGTAGATTATAGCTCTTGCCCTGAATTACAATCCCTTCACCATTGATTTTAACTTGAATATGACCACTTTCCAAGAGATAGGCTAAGAGTCGTGTAATTTTTTAACGATATTATTTGGGTCATATATTTATAATTGTAAAAAAAAATTTATCCAATTAATCCCTCTTTAATTTTACTACAGCAGTAGCACTACATTTTTGAGAAAATGATTCTTTTTTTGGATCAGCAGCAGCAGCAGTCGATTTCGATCAAAAGTATTAGTCAACTCGACGAAGTTTATCTTGAAGTAAAATCAGTTTTTTATCATCATCAATATTTTCATTGTCGACAAATTTAATCAGATTCTTCTCAAAGTGCTCGACGGGTGAGCTTGCGAGTTCTATATGGGTCCATTCATAGGGTTTTGACATTCTCTAGAGAAAACTGTTTACAAGTCCTGCAATTATTGGCAGTAAAAGTGTGAAAAAGCTACCGCCCGCCTGAAGAAGTCGTTTCCTTTTAAAATTCTTTCCTTTCTTTTTAGAGGCCAATGTACGTACAATGGAGCTCACTAAGCTTTGAGAGCTTAGTGAGCTCAAATCTCAGTCTGATTACTCTTGACTGGTGCTCAGTGTAAGACTTCTTCAAATTTTTAGTCTTTGCATTTAAGAAATTAATCAGGTTCTGAAAGATAAAAGAATTCTGCATATGAAACTTTTTTAAATTTTCGATATAACTACTACAATTGCTTAATATTTCTTCAAATTCAGAGTAATATTCATATCCTTCTTTAGATCTCGTATTTTTTTTCAACTCATGTTCTAAAATATTTTCAAGGTCACGGATTGTATTCAAGATCCTTAGTGCACTTTTTCTCAATTCTGGAACTGACCGCTGTTTCTTGTTCAGGACTGTAGACTCATCAACATGGCTCTTCTTTCTATATTCTCTAACTAAGTCTTTGAAATCATCAGTAACATTCATTATCTGGAATAAAAAGGTAGCTAAGCTTTAAAAACTACAAGAAACTGACCAGCAATACATTTTGTTTTATTAGAGTTATGCCCACTACTAAGCTTGAAATCTAATGGGGGGGTTTTCCTTTGAAAAAGT
>NC_142802.1:55448413-55460913 GCF_049724085.1 Artemia sp. Qi Xiang Cuo
TAATAACACGAGTCAGTCATGATTCATTCCCCGAACGAGTAACACCTTAGGCGCTCCGTGCCTGCTGTAGTTTTGGCTGAAGAGTGAAATAGCTTGTGAGATTAATGTTTTGAATTGATGAAAGAAAATTTTTTGGTGTGTGATTATTGCTTTGAACTGAAGAATTGCATGGAGTAAAAGAGGATTGGATTTGAGTCATTATAAACAGAGCCTTTGATTACCGACGTTGGAAAAGGTGTTTGCCGTGCCAAACGGCTAAAAGCACTGCACGCTAGCAACATCGTGGATAAACAATCGTTGCCGGCTGAGGTAAGACTATTTGTCCATTTTTTTAATTGATGCTTATTCATGGGGCGAAATAAAAGAAACCGTAAAGAAGTCTCATTCGAAGAGGATCAAAATGATTATTCGTCATCTTCACCTAAGGAGGGAGAAACTTTGTCAATTTCGACGCTGGCTCGGAGCTTTTCTGAAATTCTAACTATAGTGAAAGACAATGAAAAAAAGCTTGACGGTATCACGGACCAGTTCAAATCTCTGGAAACCCGGGTCAAATCGCTTGAGGAAGCGCTATCTGGCCAATCGCAGAAATTTTCGACGATCCAGACCCATGTGGCGGCTACTGAGAATGAAATAATAAATGTAAAATCACAGATTAGTGTTGTTACAGCTGAGTCAGTGTTTCTCCGTTAAGAAAATAATCAGTTGAAAAATCGGTTAATGCATTGCGAGTATAGAATGAATGAGAAAAATATAGTGGTTTTTTTTTCAGGTTCAGGTTCATTTATTATTCAATCTTACATAATGACACTAAATATATACAGATATCTGGCAGTGAGAATGTACCTTGCGATAATAAAGAGGAAGCTAAAGCGATTTTCAAAACTGTTTGTGAAGAAGGACTAGGTGTAAACGAGACCCCAGAATTTGCTGTTACAGAAGTAAAAAAAAGAGCGTAGATATTTTAAAGTTACTGTTCGGTCTAAAGAAGAAAAAATAACGATTCTGAAACAGAGTAAAAAACTTAAAGGAAAGACTGTTTGCGGTCATAAAGATATTTATCTTAGCGATGATGCTCCGACGGCAGTGAGAGATATTAGAAAACGGCTGATTGAAAAAAGATCAAAGCTTGCTGATTGTGGTATTCAAGCATGGGTAACAAAATCGGTTCCACCTCTCCTTTGTTTTGATCGGCCAAATGGCCTGCGTGATTCTTTCTCCGTGAATGACGTGATTCCTGAATTGTCAGTGCCGATAAATCCTCGAGGTGGGCCTATGCAATGCTAGGCGGGTTGTCATATTTATATTAATTATTTTAGTTTAATATGGTTTTGAGTTATTATTTTGTTGTGCTTTTACTTCTTTGTTTTTTTTTGTGATAGCATATTGGTATGAAGTAATGTTGTCTCGTGTTTTCTTATCTTCTTTTTTTAAAAAAGATGTTGTGGATGGAATAATGTAAAAAAAACAAAATGAGGAAAAGTATTAATGGTGTATAATGTATAGCGCGGTGCGGAGCGTACCGGGTTGTGATTGGAGTTCTTATGGATTGGTCTTGGCTTTCAGTGATACTAGGCCTGGAAACAGTAGTAGTATTTTTTGGTTTTGATGAAGATATTTATGTTTCTAAATTAAAAGTTGCGCAGATTAGTCGTACTGAGGGAAAACGACTTGGAATGGAGATTACTTTTTTTTTGTTTTGTTTTTTTAATTGTTATTTTTTATTATGGTTTGCTGGTCTTTTAGGGCATGGTGTGGTTTCTCTTAACGTGGGGTTAATATTTGATAATGGATAGAGATAATCGTGAAATTCCATCATCAAGGTTAAAAGAATTTGAGCGGAATTATCTTTCATTTCAGTCAATTTTTCAAACTATTGTAGCTGGTGATGATGAAGATACTTCTAGTAATTTTGATATCCCAAAAAATCAATATATATTTATGAATGAGCTGGTAAGAAAAAATGTAAATACAAGTAGGATGTCGTTTTGGAATTGCCGGGGTTGGAGGACTGCGCAGGATGTGATTGAAACTTTTTTGTCGGATTCAGATACAGATATATTAGGCCTATGTGAAACTTTTTTAGATGATTTTTCAATTGAAGATATAGATGTAAAAGATTACCAATTTTTTCACATCGGTCGGAAAAGACAAAAACAAGGGGGTCTAGGTGTTTTAATTAAAAATTGCATACCAGCACGTATAAGGATTGATTTTTTGCCAATGAATATTGAAATGATTTTTGAATCTTGTGTAGTTGAATGCTCTTTTCCAAATAATCCGAAGCTTTTAATTGCAGTTATTTACCGTACTCCGTCATCCAGCCAGATAGAATTTAAAAATCATTTTGAAAGTATGTTGGATAAATTAGCTAGTCTTAATACTCCTTATTTAGTTATGGGTGATTTTAATATTGATTTAATGAAACTCCTATCTGCAGATCAGAATAGAATAGATAGAAATATTTTGCAGTTTTTGGAGGGCCCACTATCTTATGGACTAGACCCCGTATGTTTTGTGCCCTCTAGAATAGCTGATACATCATTTTCACTTATTGATAATATTTTTTCACCTTATAGTGCTGTTAATACATTTATTATTCCTGATGATTCATCTGACCACTGTATAATTATGTCTGATTTTCTTATAAATTTTCCGCATAATAAAAAAAATCAAACCAAGCGTAGAGATTTTTCACATAAAAATGTGTTAAGGTTAAAAGAAGGGCTTGGTGATGTTGATTGGAGTCCAGTAATTGATGAGAAGGATCCGAACCAATCATTAGATAAATTTTATTATATTATGAATGAAAAGCTTGATCTTTTTTGCCCATATAAAAGCCCGAGAGGAAAGAAACTTACCCCAAAAAAACCTTGGATAAATGAATCACTTTTGAGATATATTAATGAGAAAAATCGTTTATATAAAATTAGAATAAAATATCCCACGGAAATAAATATAACTCGTTTTAAAAATTATAAGAATATGCTGGTAAGGATCCTTAGAGTAAGTGAAAGACGTTATTATGAAAATTCTTTTCGAAATTCAGATTCCTCTAGAAAAACTTGGAGTTTGATTAAAGATAAAATTGGAAGAAATAAAAAGTTGTTATACCCTGAAGTGTTATTTGATATTAATGGTAAAGAATTTAGAGGACCACAAGCTGTTGCTAAGAAGTTTAGTGAATATTTTGCTAGTATTGGATCATCTGTTGTTTCAGGAGAAGTTAACCTTTCTTCCCCAAGGTCGCATAAAAAATATCTACCACCCACTGAAGATACGAGCATATTTATGGCCCCTGTTACTTTTGCAGAAGTTCAAAAGGTCATTAAGAATTTAAAAAATGGTAATTCATTGGGATATGATGAACTTTCAACTAATTTGCTAAAAAATATTGCAGGTGAAATTTTTGAACCATTGCTTCATATTTTAAATTTATGTATTTTCTCAGGTACATTTCCTAAAAGATGGAAAATTGCACGTGTAATACCATTGCATAAAAAAGTAGATAAATCTGATACAAATAATTATCGTCCTATTGCAATTTTATCACCATTGTCGCGCCACAGTGGCGCGCCACTCTAAGTGAACCTAGATCAACCTAACTTTTTGGATATCTCTCTCACTATGAATCTGTTTGTGTGTCGTGTCTGTGCGTGTCTCGTCTCTATGTGTGTGTGTCATCTCTGTGGGTGTGTTGTCTAAAAAAAACAGTCTGGTTGAAAACGTGGAGTTTTCGTACTGCTCACTTTTTTGCAATGTGTAGGAACCAGCGGGGAATCCCCGCTCGTTTGGAAAGGTGCCAAGGAAAGGCATGCAAATAGCATGTAGTTTAAAAACGTGTTTAATCACGTTTCTTGAATGATTCAAAATGAACTTTGAAAAATCAAGAAAATGTAACTGTGACAAGTTAAACCAAAACCAAACAACACTGAAATAGTCCAACTCTTTCTTTTCAACGAAAGAAATTCAATATGAACTTTGAAAAATCAAGAAAATGTAACTGTGACAAGGTAAACCACAACCAAACACTACTGAAATATTCCAACTCTTGCATTTCAACGAAAGAAATTCAAAATGAACTTTGAAAAATCAAGAAAATGTAACTGTGACAAGGTAAACCACAACCAAACACTACTGAAATATTCCAACTCTTGCATTTCAACGAAAGAAATTCAAAATGAACTTTGAAAAATCAAGAAAATGTAACTGTGACAAGGTAAACCACAACCAAACACTACTGAAATATTCCAACTCTTGCATTTCAACGAAAGAAATTCAAAATGAACTTTGAAAAATCAAGAAAATGTAACTGTGACAAGGTAAACCACAGCCAAACACTACTGAAATATTCCAACTCTTTCATTTCAAAAAAATAAATTCAAAATGAACTTTGAAAAATCAAGAATATGTATTTGTGACAAGGTAAACAACAACCAAACATTACTTAAATATTCCAACTCTATCATTTAAACAAAATAAATTAAAAATGAACTTTTAAAAATCAAGAAAATGTACCTGTGACAAGGTAAACCACAACCAAACACTACTGAAATATTCCAACTCTTGCATTTCAGCGAAAGAAATTCAAAATGAACTTTGAAAAATCAAGAAAATGTAACTGTGACAAGGTAAACCACAAGCAAACACCACTGAAATATTCCAACTCTTGCATTTCAACGAAATAAATTCAAAATGAACTTTGAAAAATCAAGAAAATGTAACTGTGACAAGGTAAACCACAACCAAACACTACTGAAATATTCCAACTCTTGCTTTTCAACGAAAGAAATTCAAAATGAACTTTGAAAAATCAAGAAAATGTAACTGTGACAAGGTAAACCACAACCAAACACTACTGAAATATTCCAACTCTTGCATTTCAACGAAAGAAATTCAAAATGAACTTTGAAAAATCAAGAAAATGTAACTGTGACAAGGTAAACCATAACCAGACACTACTGAAATATTCCAACTCTTGCATTTCAACGATAGAAATTCAAAATGAACTTTGAAAAATCAAGAAAATGTAACTGTGACAAGGTAAACCACAACCAAACACTACTGAAATATTCCAACTCTTGCATTTCAACAAAAGAAATTCAAAATGAACTTTGAAAAATCAAGAAAATGTAACAGTGACACTGAAATATTCCAACTCTTGCATTTCAGCGAAAGAAATTCAAAATGAACTTTGAAAAATCAAGAACATGTAAGTGTGACTAGGTAAACCACAACCAAACACTAATTAAATATTCCAACTCTTGCATTTCAACGAAAGAAATTCAAAATGAACTTTGAAAAATCAAGAAAATGTAACTGTGACAAGGTAAACCACAACCAAACACTACTGAAATATTCCAGCTCTTGCATTTCAGCTAAAGAAATTCAAAATGAACTTTGAAAAATTAAGAAAATGTAACTGTGACAGGGTAAGCTACAACCAAACACTACTGAAATATTCCAACTCTTGCATTTCAACGAAAGAAATTCAAAATGAACTTTGAAAAAATCAAGAAAATGTAACTGTGACAAGGTAAACCATAACCAAACACTACTGAAATATTCCAGCTCTTGCATTTCAGCGAAAGAAATTCAAAATGAACTTTGAAAAATCAAGAAAATGTAACTGTGACAAGGTAAACCACAACCAAACACTACTGAAATATTCCAACTCTTGCATTTCAACAAAATAAGTTCAAAATGAACTTTGAAAAATCAAGAAAAAGTAACTGTAACACTGAAATATACCAACTCTTTCATTTCAGCGAAAGAAATTCAAAATTAACTTCGAAACATAAAGAGAAGGTAAGTATGACAAGGTAAACCACAACAAAACACTACTGAAATATTACAACTCTTGCATTTGAACAAAAGAAATTTAAAATGAACTTTGAAAAATCACGAAAATGTAACTGTGACAAGGTAAACCACAACCAAACACTACTGAAATATTCCAACTCTTGCATTTCAACGAAAGAAATTCAAAATGAACTTTGAAAAATCAAGAAAATGTAACTGTGACAAGGTAAACCACAACCAAACACTACTGAAATATTCCAACTCTTGCATTTCAACGAAAGAAATTCAAAATGAACTTTGAAAAATCAAGAAAATGTAACTGTGACAAGTTAAATCACAAGCAAACACTACTTAAATATTCCAACTCTTGCATTTCAAAGACATATATTCATAGAGAACTTTGAATAATCAAGAAAATTTAAATTGGACAAGGAAAAACACAAAAAACAAATCAAGAACTTTAAAAAATATTGAATAAAAACTACAGAAATACAAAATGACAAAAGAAAATAAAATACAAATAACAACAGACACTGACCTCAAAGCAATAAAACTCAACAAATAGTCCAACTCATGCATTTCAACGACAGACACTCAAAATGAACTTTGAACAATCAAGAAAATGTAACTGTGACAAGTTAAACCACAACCAAACGCTACTGAAATATTCCAACTCTTGCATTTCAACAAAAGAAATTCAAAATGAGCTTTGAAAAATCAAGAAAATGTAACTGTGACAAGGTAAACCACAACCAAACACTACTGAAATATTCCAACTCTTGCATTTCAACGAAAGAAATTCAAAATGAATTTTGAAAAATCAATAAAATTTAACTGTGACAAGGTAAACCAATACCAAACACTACTGAAATATTTAAACTCTTGCTTTTCAACGAAAGAAATTCAAAATTAACTTTATAAAATCAAGAAAATGTAAGTGTGACAAGGTAAACCACAACCAAACACTACTGAAATATTCCAACTCTTGCATTTCAACAAAAGAAATTCAAAATGAACTTTGAAAAATCAAGAAAATGTAACTGTGACACTGAAATATTCCAACTCTTGCATTTCAGCGAAAGAAATTCAAAATGAACTTTGAAAAATCAAGAAACTGTAAGTGTGACAAGGTAAACCACAACCAAACACTACTGAAATATTCCAACTCTTGCATTTCAACGAAAGAAGTTCAAAATGAACTTTGAAAAATCAAGAAAATGTAACTGTGACAAGGTAAACCACAACCAAACACTACTGAAATATTCCAGCTCTTGCATTTCAGCGAAAGAAATTCAAAATGAACTTTGAAAAATCAAGAAAATGTAACTGTGACAAGGTAAACCACAACCAAACACTACTGAAATATTCCAACTCTTACATTTCAACAAAAGAAATTCAAAATGAACTTTGAAAAATCAAGAAAATCTAACTGTGACACTGAAATATTCCAACTCTTGCATTTCATCGAAAGAAATTCAAAATGAACTTTGAAAAATCAAGAACATGTAAGTGTGACAAGGTAAACCACAACCAAACACTACTGAAATATTCCAACTCTTGCATTTCAACGAAAGGAGTTCAAAATGAACTTTGAAAAATCAAGAAAATGTAACTGTGACAAGGTAAACCACAACCAAACACTACTGAAATATTCCAACTCTTGCATTTCAACGAAAGAAATTCAAAATGAACTTTGAAAAATCAAGAAAATGTAACTGTGACAAGGTAAACCACAACCAAACACTACTGAAATATTCCAACTCTTGCATATCAACGAAATAAATTCAAAATGAACTTTGAAAAATCATGAAAATGTAACTGTGACAAGGTAAATCACAACCAAACACCACTGAAATATTCCAAATCATGCATTTGAACGAAAGAAATTCAAAATGAATTTTGAAAAATCAAGAAAATGTAACTGTGACAAGGTAAACCACAACCAAACACTACTGAAATATTCCAACTCTTGCATTTCAACGAAAGAAATTCAAAATGAACTTTGAAAAATCAAGAAAATGTAACTGTGACAAGGTAAACCACAACCAAACACTACTGAAATATTCCAACTCTTGCATTTCAACGAAAGAAATTCAAAATGAACTTTGAAAAATCAAGAAAATGTAACTGTGACAAGGTAAACCACGACCAAACACTACTGAAATATTCCAACTATTGCATTTCAACGAAAGAAATTCAAAATGAACTTTGAAAAATCAAGAAAATGTAACTGTGACAAGGTAAACCACAACCAAACACTACTGAAATATTCCAGCTCTTGCATTTCAACGAAAGAAATTAAAAATAAACTTTGAAAAATCAAGAAAATGTAACTTTGATAAGGTGAACCAAAAGCAAACACTACTGAAATATTCCAACACCTGCACTTAAACAAAAGAAATACACACAGACATAATAGAAAAAAAGACAATTAACAAGTTACACTTTAATCAACGAGAGTTCACAACTGAAATATTCCAACTCTTGCATTTCAACAAAAGAAATTCAAAATGAACTTTGAAAAATCAAGAAAATGTAACTGTAACACTGAAATATTCCAACTCTAGCATTTCAGCGAAAGAAATTCAAAATGAACTTTGAAAAATCAAGAAAATGTAAGTATGACAAGGTAAACCACAACCAAACACTACTGAAATATTCCAACTCTTGCATTTCAACGAAAGAAATTCAAAATGAACTTTGAAAAATCAAGAAAATGTAACTGTGACAAGGTAAACCACAACCAAACACTACTGAAATATTCCAGCTCTTGCATTTCAGCGAAAGAAATTCAAAATGAACTTTGAAAAATTAAGAAAATGTAACTTTGACAAGGTAAGCCACAACCAAACACTACTGAAATATTCCAACTCTTGCATTTCAACGAAAGAAATTCAAAATGAACTTTGAAAAAATCAAGAAAATGTAACTGTGACAAGGTAAACCATAACCAAACACTACTGAAATATTCCAGCTCTTGCATTTCAGCGAAAGAAATTCAAAATGAACTTTGAAAAATCAAGAAAATGTAACTGTGACAAGGTAAACCACAACCAAACACTACTGAAATATTCCAACTCTTGCATTTCAACGAAAGAAATTCAAAATGAACTTTGAAAAATCAAGAAAATGTAACTGTGACACTGAAGTATTCCAACTCTTGCATTTCAGCGAAAGAATTTCAAAATGAACTTTGAAAAATCAAGAAAATGTAAGTGTGACAAGGTAAACCACAACCAAACACTACTGAAATATTCCAACTCTTGCATTTCAACGAAAGAAATTCAAAATGAACTTTGAAAAATCACGAAAATGTAACTGTGATAAGGTAAACCACAACCAAACACTACTGAAATATTCCAACTCTTGCATTTCAACGAAAGAAATTCAAAATGAACTTTGAAAAATCAAGAAAATGTAACTGTGACAAGGTAAACCACAACCAATCACTACTGAAATAGTCCAACTCTTGCATTACAGCTAATGAAAGTAAAACTTTTAATATAAACAAATTTAGTATTTTTATGATAAACTGTAATCCACATCAATACAAAGCTGAAATATTAAAAAAGAAGCTTTGAATTGATATAAAATCAAAATGAACATTGAAAAATCGTGAGGAAGGTCATGTGACAAGGTATACCATAATCAAACACTACTGAAATATTCCAATTCTTACATTTCAACGAAACAAATTCAAAATGAACTTTGAAAAATCATGAAAATGTATCTGTGACAAGGTAAATCATAACCAAACACTACTGAAATATTCCAACTCTTGAATTTCAACGAAGGAAATTCAAAATGATCTTTGAACAATCAAGAAAATGTAACTGTGACAAGGTAAACCACAACCAAACACTACTGAAATATTCCAACTCTTGCATTTCAACGAAAGAAATTCAAAATGAACTTTGAAAAATCAAGAAAATGTAGCTGTGACAAGGTAAACCACAACCAAACACTACTGAAATATTCTAACTCTTGCATTTCAACAAAAGAAATTCAAAATGAACCTTTAAAAATCAAGAAAAAGTAACTGTAACACTGAAATATTCCAACTCTTGCATTTCAGCGAAAGAAATTCAAAATGAACTTTGAAAAATCAAGAAAATGTAAGTGTGACAACCAAACACTACTGAAATATTCCAACTCTTGCATTTGAACGAAAGAAATTCAAAATTAACTTTGAAAAATCAAGAAAATGTAACTGTGACAAGGTAAACCATAACCAAACACTACTGAAATATTCCAGCTCTTGCATTTCAGCGAAAGAAATTCAAAATGAACTTTGAAAAATCAAGAAAATGTAACTGTGACAAGGTAAACCACAACCAAACACTACTGAAATATTCCAACTCTTGCATTTCAACGAAATAAATTCAAAATGAACTTTGAAATATCAAGAGAAAGTAACTGTGACACTCAAATATTCCAACTCTTTCATTTCAACGAAAGAAATTAAAAATGAAATATTAAAAATCAAGAAAATTTAAGTGTGACAAGGTAAACCACCTACACACACTACTGAAATATTCCAACTCTTGCATTTCAATAAAAGAAACTCACAATGAGCTTTGAAAAATCAAGAAAATGTAACTGTGACAATGTAAACCACAACCAAACACTACTGAAATATTCCACCTCTTGCATTTCAGCGAAAGAAATTCAAAATGAACTTTGGAAAATAAAGAAAATGTAACTGTGACAAGGTACACCACAACCAAACACTACTGAAATATTCCAACTCTTGCATTTCAACGAAAGAAATTCAAAATGAACTTTGAAAAATCAAGAAAATGTAACTGTGACAATTTAAACAACAACCAAACACTACTTAAATATTCAAAACTCTTGCATTTCAGCGAAAGAAATTCAAAATGAACTTTGAAAAATCAAGAAAATGTAACTGTGAAAAGGTAAACCACAACCAAACACTACTGAAATATTCCAACTCTTGCATTTCAACGAAAGAAATTCAAAATGAACTTTGAAAAATCAAGAAAATGTAACTGTGACAAGGTAAACCACAACCAAACACTACTGAAATATTCCACCTCTTGCATTTCAGCGAAAGAAATTCAAAATGAACTTTGAAAAATCAAGAAAATGTAACTGCGACAAGGTAAACCACAACCAAAAACTACTTAAATATTCCAACTCTTGCATTTAAACGAAAGAAATTCAAAATGAACTTTGAAAAATAAAGAAGATGTAACTGTGACAAGGTAAAACTGAGTCTCTCAATCCCCGTAAAGCTCTTTTAAAAGATACAAAAACTACTTATTTAACACAAAAATTTCGTTTTTAATGACCACCAAGTAAAGAAAAACCACACAGAATCCGACAACTGAGTCTCTCAATCCCCTTAAAGCTCTTTTAAAACTGTGACAAGCTAAACCACGACAAAGCACTACTCTCGTGAAACTCAATCCCCATTTAACTCAACCCCCGTGCAACTGAACCCCCTTGTAACTGAACCCCTGTATAACCGAAACCCCCATGTAACTGTACCCCCTTTAACTGAACTCTCATGCAACTCATCCCTCCATGCAACCCATCTCCCTCAAAACACTTTTCAGTCATTTCTCGTTAAATTGACAATACGCTCCAAAACATCACTTGTGTATTATACAGTACATCTCTCAAACCCCTTAAAGCTCTTTTAAAAGATACAAAAACTACTGATTTAAAACAAAAATTTCGTTTTTAATGACTATCAAGTAAAGAAAAATCACACGGAATTAGGCAACTGAGTCTCTCAAACCCCTTAAAGCTCTTTTAAAAGATACAAAAAATTTCTTTTTTAATGACCATCAAGTAAAGAAAAATCACACGGAATTAGGCAACTGAGTCTCTCAAACCCTTAAAGCTCTTTTAAAAGATAAAATAACTACTTATTTTAACACAAAAAACAAGCAAGAAAATAACATGGGAATTCCTATACACGCAAGCAAATAACTGAGTTATTTTTACGTCACAATTTTTTCATACTTTAATTACCTGTTACGCTTTCTTAACCATCGGAAGTTTAACCAACATAAATTAAGTTATAGACAATACTGGTTTTTAGAAAAACTGGAATAAAGAAAAACCACACGGAATCCGGCAACTGAGTCTCTCAATCCCCGTAAAGCTCTTTTAAAACTGTGACAGGCTAAACCACGACAAAGCACTACTCTCGTGGAACTCAATCCCCATTTAACTCAACCCCCCGTGCAACTGAACCCCCTTGTAACTGAACCCCTGTATAACCGAAACCCCCGTGTAACTGTACCCCCTTTAACTGAACTCTCATGCAACTCAACCCTCCATGCAACCCATCTCCCTCAAAACACTTTTCAGTCATTTCTCGTTAAATTGACAATACGCTCCAAAACATCACTTGTGTATTATACAGTACATCTCTCAAACCCCTTAAAGCTCTTTTAAAAGATACAAAAACTACTGATTTAACACAAAAATTTCGTTTTTAATGACTATCAAGTAAAGAAAAATCACACAGAATTAGGCAACTGAGTCTCTCAAACCCCTTAAAGCTCTTTTAAAAGATACAAAAAATTTCGTTTTTAATGACCATCAAGTAAAGAAAAATCACACGGAATTAGGCAACTGACTCTCTCAAACCCCTTAAAGCTCTTTTAAAAGATACAAAAACTACTTATTTTAACACAAAATACAAGCAAGCAAATAACATG
>NC_142802.1:55465913-55519985 GCF_049724085.1 Artemia sp. Qi Xiang Cuo
GGAAACTAATTTTTTAGACCATACTACTTTTCCGTTTACCAAAATTTAAGCAAGACAAAATGGGTTTCAATTTAATAAAGCAGTGAATAAATAACAATAAAATATATACTTAATAAAAAAATACTCCGAATATTTCGGCCCCACGTCCAGGAGCCTTTCTCAACGAAAAAAAAAATTCTTTTAAAAAAATAGTATGCATAGAGATACAACTACTAAACACACGAAGACAAAAAAAAAATGAATTTAGTTGTTGTATTTCTATGTATGTTATTTTTTTTAAAAGATTTTTTTTTCTGTTGAGAAAGGCTCCCGGACGTGGGAGCCTTTGTAACTACAAAGGTACTATGATTTGATTAAAATATCTCTCAAACTAAAAAATGGATTTCAGTTTAGGTGTATGGACTTCTGTTTCTCTGATTTTTGCTTTGTACCCTGGGCAACTTGAACCTTAATATCTCAAATAACTTCTCAATTCAGAAAAAAATTTAATATCTTTGAGATCCAATTTCTATTTTTCGCTTGTTTAGCTGTTGCCTCTTTTTCAGTTTTTTTTCACTACTAAAGCCCTTTCACTACAAATTGCAATTACTTGTAATTCATACTAAGTGAATTTCAGATGGCCCGTATATGTCTATGACAAGGAAAGAACCAGTGGGCGTTGTAGGACAAATTATCCCTCGGAATTACCCAATCATGATGCTTGCCTGGAAGTGGGGTCAAGCACTAGCTGCAGGTTTTACAATTGTTTTAAAATCAGCTGAAAGTACTCCACTGACGGCTTTATACATGGCAGCCCTTACAAAAGAGGTATTTTTAAATTGATTTATTTTTATGTTGACTAATCACGGTTGTCGCCTTTCTGCCAGGTATATGCTAAGTTTAATTTCTTAAAAAAATTTAGTGATACAGCTTTCGGACTGTATATCCTGTGATATACATAAAATAAAATTATATTCTTTATCATTGTCAGAAGATACCTGTTATTCGACAGACTGTTATTATTGCGGGCAATGTGATATTAATCTATCATTTTGGTCATTTTTGAGTGTTTGTGTATAGTATGCACTCTTGCATTAATATTTCCAATGGAATGTGTTTCACTTCAGGAACACTCAGTGACAATCATTTTAGTAATGTTGCCACATTTTATAGTTTCGCAACATTTGTAGCCATTAATAGTGTTATAGATCAGTTTGCCATTTTTTCATGTGTTGCACTGAGGGTACAACCAAAGAAAAACAAGTCAGAATATGTTCATTGCGTAATCTTGAATATTAGAAGAGATATTCAAGGATTAAAGGCTGAAATAGGCAAATTACTTGGAATAAACACTATAGGGGTCAACAGCACCCAAGTTTAAGGTTTAGTTTAATTTTAAAAAATTCACATTGGGCTTTAAGTAATTTGATTGTAAAAACTATTAAGAAGAAGAAAGTGACTAAGTAAAAGACTTTTATTAATTTTAAAGTCTTTATTGATTCTAAAACTGAGTACAGATTCTGGTCATATTAGGAAAGGTAACCATATATTTGAAAACTGAATGCTGGTTTCCTCATATGAAAGTGTCGAAGCCTACAAAGTTCAACGCAATAAACTGGATGAGGATCTTTGAGGGCAAAATAGATGTATTTCACAAGGAAATTTGAGGAGGGAAAGGGGAATTTCTTCGAGTAGTGCTATTCATGTTGTTTTCCTGTAATGGAAGCCAAGTACAAAAAAGTGCATTCATAGGCCGCCATTTTTTCTTATTTATCAGCGAGATCCTCTGATCAACCTCGCGGCAAGGGGTAAATTTCATGGAAGAGAGTAAAGAGTGAAGCTCTGAACATTTTAGGGTGGAAGAAGAGCGTTGCAGCTGTGTTGGCCTCACACTGCTTTGTGCTGCGATGATCCGTCGGTAGCATCAGTAATAGTAGAGTAAGATGCCCAGGGCTTCCACTCTCGAAAATTTAAATTCGGGGACAATTATTAAGAATTCGGGGAGTTTTCGGGGACAATTCTTCAAGATTCGGGGATTTTTTGGGAAAAAAAAAAACAAAATGGAATTTCGTTGCAAAAATTTGGGAGCCAAAATTGGTTTTAGCTTCGCTTTCAGGCTCAAGTAGGGCTTGGATCTGCGTAGTAAATCAAGCCTTTGACAAAATAGGTTGTAGAGCCAGAGCCCGGTATTGGAATCCATAGCTGATAACGCTTATTGCTGATATTGCGACAAAAACATCAAAATTGTTTTCAAAAAAAAAAGAAAAAATAGTGAACACATGTGAATTGTAAATACCATTAGCGATTTTTCATTAAGTCATTAATCTCAGTAATTCATTAATAATATTTAAAAACAAAAACAAATATTGTTTGCGGTTTCTAGATAAGTAAATTAAATAGAAAAATTCAACCTATAAGTACGGGGTATTATTAAAACTTAAAACAAACAAGAACAAAACTAAACAAGTAATTTTAAACTTAAATTAAAAAGGGAATTTTGACGACAATTGACGAATTTTTGGTTTTTCATGCTGCTTCTAAGGTCTTAGGTGTCCCTCACCCCAAAAAATCCTCCCACTGAAAAAACGGCAAATACGCCCCATCCTCCTCACAAAAATATTCCCCGCAGAAAATGCTTCCCTGCTGAAAATACTGCCCACGGAAAGTACCCCCGAGGAAAATATCTGCCGCGAAAAATACCATTGGAAATCCCCCCCCCCATGCGGAAAATACCCCCGCGGAACAGCCATTTTTTTCATTGTTTGTTTCTACTATGCTTTCCTTTCTTCTGGTTACCTCATAATTACTATATAGTCACCGATTAACCCCCAGCCCTCCCACCAGCCCTATGACCATCCATTTTCCAGATATAATACTTATTGCAGTATCATTTTTACATCAGCCCATCTAATGCCTGGACATGATAGCTGTAGGCTACAAATCGTGTAAAAATTACTTATTCTTTTACTTCGCGCTAACTTTATTTGTCATTATTAACCAAATGCTCTTAATAAATAATTCCGAAAATATGTAAAACTTGACAAGAAAACAATACGAGCCGAAAAACCAATTGTTTACTTTAAGCTATATTGTGAATTTTCCTATGGATAATATTTTTGGGGTTACTTCTGTTTGAATCCTCTATTCCCCGACCTGTTACATAGTCTCGAGCTAAATTTTGCCTCATGAGGAGGGGGCGGGAGTGTTACATTTGTTTATGGTAAGAATATTGTATTTAATGATAGTTCTTAGGAAGAATTAAATTATACCACATTTTCTTTAAATTTTTTTTTTTTCTATATCATAATTAGCCTTCATTCAGGGCTATTAATCATTAAAGCATTAGAAGTTGTAAGGGTAGGCATTAGATATTTAAAAAGATTTACTTGTCTATTCCAAATTTGAGCAGACTATATTTCCCGTAAAATTTCCTTTGCCTAACTAACAGGTGTGCAAGACCGTAAGAAGATCCCAAAACTGCAGTTCAAACCGTGGTTGAGTGATTTTCGGGGAAATTTCGGGGATTCGGGGAACCAAATTTTTTTTTCGGGGAGACACATAGATTTTCAGGGAAATCCCCGAAAATTCGGGGATAGTGGAAGCCCTGAAGATGCCCGACCGGTAGTGCCGGGCATAACTCCTTTCTAGAGGAGATAGAACAATCAGTGTTTATCATAAGTCTTCCTCTTTACATTTATTATCGAATCTAGGTTCTGTTGTACACCGAGGAGCAAGGTGAGTTACCATTTAATCAACCTTGCAGAGGTAAAACTAACAAATTTCACTTTTAACATTATAGAAGATTTTAAGTCCAAAGCCTTTAACTAGCTCTTAAGTTCACATAGTAAGAGCGACTATTTTCTAAAAACAATGATGATTGCAAAAGGATCTGAGTGAAGGTTGTACGGACATGGTCAAATTGGCCTATGAACGGTCTAGTTTTAATTTTTTTGAAGCAACAAGTTATTTGTGGTCTTTGCTTCTAAATCTGAACAATTTTTAATGACACCGGCTGTTCGGTCCTTAGATGCGTTGTTTTTGTCTATGTAACCCATACCTACATAACTTAAAACGAGTCTCGTATTAATGTAACTCCCTCACAACTACGAACATAAACCTAAAGTATTTGCGTGTGTCGAACAGAAATGAATCACTTCTTATTAAAAAAATAGTCGTATAAAATTTAAATGCTCACTTTTTGATACAGGGACTCAAATGTCATTCATGCTCAATCGCTAACACCTATCACAATAACTTGATCACAAATAATCTCAACCACATCACCAATAACCGTCTTAAATCACAAATAACTCAATCATAAATAACTTAAAGCTAATTGTTGATGATCGTAAAGTTTTAAAAGGAACAAAAGCGTGTTTGATCCTTCTGAGAAGAACACAACCAACAAGACTGAATTACCAAACACAACAAGGTATCCCCACCTTCTGGTGGTAGGTGAAAAAAGTCAGTACTTATTTAAGAAAAACTTTCAGCATCCTCCTCTTCTCTGCATCATAAGGTGGTTTATTAATTTGAGTCCTTTTAGGCTGGATTTCCAGATGGCGTTATCAACGTTGTTCCTGGATTTGGGCCAACTGCAGGTGCAGCTTTGGCATCTCATATGGATGTCAGTAAAGTGGCATTTACGGGATCTACAGCTGTAAGAGACATTAAGTTTTTAATTTTACTCTTATATAATTTTTGGCAAAAACTATTTGTGTATAGATGCATTTTGAGAGGTTAAGTGTCTAAGTATCTGATTTACAGATTGTAGTAAAGACTACATCTAACCAGGTTGTAGCTGAACCAAATAGTTTTTTTCAGGGATACCGTATAGAAGGCTTTTTTATATTTTCAAAAAAGCAATATCTTAACATAACTGAAACTATATATATATATATATATATATATATATATATATATATATATATATATATATATATATATATATATATATATATATATTGAGAAATGGTTACATGGGATTCTTTGGCACGAATAGGACTATCTAGTAAGTAAAAAGTTATAGAAAATTCATAAAGAGAATTAATCTAGAAAGCAAAATAATGTGATTGACAGTATATTTTTTTTTAGCACATTTCATTAAAAGCATAGACAGAAGGTGCACCTTTCTGCATACTCCCCCAGATTCCTCTGGGTTCCCTTTAGCCAGGGTGTGGCACCCACTACTCTGGGTCGACTCATGCTGAGCTTACAGAGTCACGCTACTGACCCCCGTTCAATCCAAATAACCAGCTACGCCAGAATTTGAAACCCTGTCCTAGCGGACAGAAAGTCTTAAACTTAGCGCAACTAGCCACTCGGCTAGGACGGCTCTCTTGGAATCATGTCATATGCTACTATAGATGACATTACAATGGGAATAAGCATGGGCACTGTTTCTGTTTTCTGTTTCTGTTCTGTTTTTAAAGTACCTGTTTCTGTTCTGATCATGCAAAAAAAAAAACAGAAACAGAACATAAACAGATGACCGGTTTTTTATTTTTCTGTTTTGTTTCTGGTTTTATGGTAGCTATTTCGTCCTGTTTCTGTTTTTTTTTTTTACCTGTTTTTCTTCTGTTTTGATTCTATTTATGTGATTCAAGAATGAGATATTTGAAAATTTCGAACTTACAAAATGGTTTTTTAAATCATAAACTGAAATTATGAAGAAGCGTGATTATGCCTTATCCGATTTTTAGAATTTAACGTCAGTAAAATGATGGAACTTAGTCTGTCAAACATATCAAATAGTGCTGCTATTGTTTCAGCTAGGCAGAATTAGGGACTGGGGATCAGATGATAGTAGATATTTACTTAAATGTTACCGGTGGAAGATCTAGGGGGACCCCGCTCCACCCTCCAAGCTTTTCTCTGGCGCCCTCATTCCTTTTTTTTTCACTCTTTTTTTTAGAATAAATTTGTCAATCTTGTCAATTATTGGCACCCTTTTCACATTAGGCCCCCGCAAGATTTTGCACATTGTTGCCCTTGTCACATTAGGCCTTCCCAGAGACTTCGCTCTAGATCTGCCCCTGAATGTTAGTACGGTAAAGGCGCAGTTTAATTCCACTAAAGGAACGTTTATTTTACAGTACAGTATTCCGTCAATTGAGCAGGAAAGTTACACAGGCGCTGTCCAGGAGAAGCAGGATACAAACAAATCGCGTATTACTGTATATGTTTCCCTATGTTTATAGGATTATAGGGAACTACCACTTTACTGAAAACACAAAATGATATAGGAGTTTTGGTATAGTAAAAGTAAACCAATTAAGAACACTTTTTATAGAATAAAAATAAAATATTTTAGGATTGTTGCTTTATTTTTTTTCGTTTAATTTGGTACCACTTACGTACAATGGCTCAGTTTAATTACTGGTTCTCGTTTCGGTTCTGAAATGGACATGTCATGCTTAGTATGTACACAAGTTCGAAGTAAGACCATCTTGATAGTATTAGGACTATAGACTAGCATTAGAATTCCTACCATAACTTGACGTTCACTCTTGTATAGAGAAAAATAACCGGATTTCTAGAATTCATATTATAGCTTATTTGATCTTCATTTCAAGTAACACTTAGATCTATTACTTACAGTTTAAGATTGTATATTACTCACTATTAATATTATAGCTGGCGATACCAAAATGCTACCTGATAAATCAATCTAATATAATTTTGTATACTGAAAGTTACTGATGTCACAACTGGTGTAAGACTATAAAAAACTTTAAAGATTAGTTGTTGTTGTCAGGCTACATACTCACTTTTGACTCCCAAATTAATATTCCTGTTTTTTATACTTGACTTTTGTGTTTTCAGTAAAGTGCTAGCTTTCTATAATCCTAGAAAAATAGGGAAACATAATAAGTTGGTTTATTTGTACTAGTTTTATTGATATATGTTAGATAGGCTGTGAAGTAATAATTTTTGTCCGTTTTAGTTTCAACTTCGCTCTTTACTTCCCTTGGAAACTTTGTTTTTTCAAAATTAATATTTGATAAGCCATATGTGAAACAGTTTATTTAAAATACAAGAGGGGGCTTGAAATCACCATCCTGGGGAAGCATCCATCATCAGATAAATGTTGATGCCAGAAAAAAAAAGTTGAACAGAAGGTTGGTGAAAATAATTCAGACAGCCTTTCCTCTTCCTTTTTCTGAAATTTCCGGAAGGGAAGATACTTTTGCTGAACCTATACGGAAGAGGGTGGTGAAACTGATGGAGAAGAACAATGAGGAGCTGGGATTCTGTCAGAAAATGAGGTTATAGCCCAGGCTATCCGATGACCTGTTAGACTTACTCAAACACTGATAAAACTGCAAAAATTATATAGAAAACTTAAAGTATCAACTGTCCAGCATGGTAACATTAAAAGATGTTACAAAGAAAGTGGCCTTCATTTTTATATCCATCTTGACGTAAAAGTGCGATGGAATAGCACATTGGAAGTGATTGAGTCTACAATAAAACTTAGAAAGCCTGGAAATAGTTTTTTACATTCGACAAATGCAACAATTGTATTAGGATTCTCTGGCTTATGTCTAATAGCTGGACTGTACTATAAGCTGCTATTACCATACTTTCTACCAATTACAATACCACTGTAATGATAAGTGCCTCTTCATATCCAACTGGCAGTCGAGCACAATTAGTCTTAGAAGGGCTTGAGCTCTGTTGTAATACTAGAGCCGGTAATAGTCCCCTTTTTCACCCTCAAAGAATTCATAATCGTGGATTTAAAAAGGGATTGTATGACAAGGCTTCATTTTGAAATTCGTCTTTTCCAAAAGGCAGCTTACCTAGATCCTTCAACATTTGAAAGGTCTTCACTTGGGTGCTGTTCTCTGGTTTCTCAACCTTTGACACCATTATTGTAGGACACATTAAGTAAAGGGGCAGAGACTGCAAGAAGAGCCACTCCAACTTGCCTTTGTACGCCTGAAGTCCTTGAGGCTAGGGTAGAGTCCGACGAGGAAAGCTGATTCCAGTCGTTTCGGATACAATAGGTTTCAAAATTGTTAGACGCTCCTGTAGTGTTAGCAACTCTGCCGTAAATGCCTTAGAATCTTTTGAGGAGAAACTGCTAGTCTATCTTTTAGAGTGTTGTGGAGCTTTCCCGTGAGAAATTTCTTCTTCATTAATTCACCTAAATACAGCAATGCGAATCTATATAAATCCGGGGGGGGGGGCAGGAGTTAATTTTTCTTATATTACACCTTTGCAATATTGGTAGATCCAGATTTTCTAAGGGGGAGGGGGGGGGCTCGGCTAAGAAATAAATTTTGTATTCTTGGATTGTGTAATAATAGTTATTTATAATTGAGGGTGTTACCTAGGCCGTACCCAGAATTTTTTCGGGGAGGGGGGAGGGGGGGGGGGTTACACAAAAAAAAGCTCAGAAAACGCATAAAAAAATTGTTTATATCCATTTTTGTTACATTTTTACGAGTCAGGCAAGCTTTTCTGGGGGGAGGGGCTCAATCCCCCTACCCTAACCCCCTAGGTACGGCCTTGGGTGTTACTACCCTTCTCCTTTGGGAATGGACCATCAAAACGTGCCTACATAATCAAAAGCATGTACGCTCGTATTTTTAACCAAAGTTTAAAATAGTATCAATTTCTATGATAGAGCAATTGCATGCATTGGAGAAAGTATTTTCTGCCGTAAAGCAACGAACATTTCAAAATAAGTTGTCAAAAATTACAATTGTCCTATATTTGCAACCCTTTGAAAACCTATTTAAGAGAAGAGAATACTTAAAAAAATATTATGTAGCAAAGAGTCTAAATTTCTTCGAAATTCGGAATTTGAGAAATGTCATTTTACTTGTTTAATTAAGAATGAAGTTGGTCGAAGGCCTAGAACAATATTTTCCAGCGCAAAGCACCGTCAAATATGCGAAGTACCCATAAACCATTAATTTTTCTTTTCAAAAACTTTCACACAAATTGGCTAGGAAATAATTAATCTTAAAAGGCTGTTTAAGCTGCGAGGTAACGAAAAATTTTTAATTGGCAGTAAGAAATGTCATTTTTCCCATGCATTTTTCTTCTTTCATATTTTTGTTTAAGATGACTTCCAAACATCAGGATGGGGAGAGGGGAAAGCATGGTCTGGAGGGGAAAACTGCCACCTTACAAATCAACTAAATGACTTTGAGCTGACTGCGTTACTTCAGGCTGAAAATTATTTTCTTTTCGAAATGTCTCAAGTAACTAGTATACATTTCCGTAAAATTTGAGTAGATGCTGTTTAAGCATAAAAGTGCATTTTTGGAGCAGGAAAATGGAAGAAAATAACCACAAAAAAAATGATGGCGATATTTGTGTGCACAGACAATTTTTTGCCCCTTTATTAGAAAATCTGCTCTTTTTTGTGGAAAAACAATGCAATAGTACTAGGTTTTTTCAAGTGTTACCACCAGAGAAAAGCGTTATCAGTTGCAAGTGGCATTCCTGACAAAAATTCTAAAAGAGAGAATGAGAGACTAAAAGGTTAATGTTTCCATATAGGAGACCCATTCATTTTATGGACTCAAACCAAGAGATCTTTCCGGAGCTGCCAGAAATCGCTCTAAAGCCTCTACTGTACTACTAATAGTGTATTGAGCGAACATGCATTTTTGATTATTTTGCAGATTATTGCAGATTATTTCGTGGCGAAGCAGTATGCCCAGACAATGTCTGAACAAGGGGAAAGCACAATTTTTAAACGATAATGTTTAAGGCTTGAACAACTGATGTTATAATTAGCTTTACGATAATAAGCCAAAAACTTATCATTAAGAATTTTTTTTTTCTTTAATGTTTAGGTGTTCGAAAAACAGCTGTTTAAACAGCTGTTTTTTTTAACAAAAACAGCTGTTTTCTGTTTTTACCAAAAAACAGAACAGAAACAGGACTTCAGTTTTTTTGATGACCTGTTCTGTTTCTGTTCTGTTTCATTCAAGCCCTGTTTATTTTTTTCTGTTTCTTCAGAAAAATAGAACAGTGCCCATTCTTAAATGGGAACGTGTTATTTTAGCCTCTTTTTTTTTCTCTTCTTGACAATTCCTTTCATTTCTTAGGAAAGGCAATTGTCTTGAGAAATTTTTAATTTTAGCAATATACCTAGTTTTTACTAAAGCGCAAATGATTCTTTAGGTATTGGGGGTTTGAGGAGCTGCAACACCAACCTCATTTGTGCTAATTTGTGCTCGCTCCAAGTTTGGCTTCATTGCATGTTGTGTTCATTGCTTCATTCAAAGTAATTTTTGCTCGTTTTAAGTTTTAAATTTGTACCTTAAGTCTCATTGGAAAATATTGTTGGCTTATATTTAAAGAAACAAGATTTTGAGAAGATGAACTCAACGCACTTTTCTGAATTCAAGGTAAAACATGGGTTTTTGGTCTGAATGATTGAAGGGCATGAATTTCCTGCTTGGTGATTAAAAATCTAAGGCTAATAATACAATAACACATTTTCAAAGTAGAAATGTATTAATTTCTGTTTCTCAGATGGTGGACTTCTTGCGCCACGATTAAGTACGTATATTGCCATCTGTATTGTTGGAAGGCCGAAATTGGGGCACTTGGGCCTGCTCGACCTCCAGCACTTTATCTCCTCCCGAATTTTAATAAAATCTTGTGCCTCTTTTGAATCATTATTGTTCGGGGACTATTTATGGAATGATCCTGAATGGTTATATGTTTGTTAAAAATCGATAGAATTGCAGTGCGAGGGTCGTAAATCAATACAAATTATCTTTTATAATCCTCGGAGTAATTTTGATTAGAAATTTTAAGTTTTAGTGCTCTTTTTAAGAGTCAAAATTGATCGTAGGGCAACCAGGAGGGGATCCAACGCCCTTTTTTCCTAAAAACATTCGATTAATATTTTGAGTTAGCAATTTTATTCAAAATAATCCAATAGTCAAATGACTATACCTCCTGGGTGAATATACCTCCCCCCCTCCACGTCTGCCAGGGAAAAGGCGTGAGGTTTTGAAAGTTGCGCATTGTTAACGGATAAGGCTTTTGGCAAAAATGGGGACATATTTGATCCTGGGTCTCCTTATAAGCTTGGTGTATTAACGTAAAATTTTGAGGAATGTTGGTTGGGTTGGGATGCCGAAAACAATTAAAACCCATTATATGCATGATGGTTGTCAAAAGGGCGTATGATCAGTATATAAGGAATGACTGATGGTATTAAGTTTAAACTCCTAGGGTATTACCGTTCCTTTTGACACTTTTTTTAAATGGCACTTTTCGGGACCCCTGACACAATTATTGGAGTATATTTGAGGGAGGGAGTGGATTCGACAGTTAGTAAAGTATAGAGAAAGGGTTGAGGATCGAAGTCATGAGAGGTTCCTCCAGACAGTAGTAAGTTGTTGTTTTTTCATTGTGTAAGGGGGCATTTCCATTCGAGGCCCAAGCCTTGACATAGAGATTTCTTGGGCCCGGCCGTCAAAAATTCTAATTAAAATTACATGTAAATAACCGCTAAGTATTTAAGAATATCTTATTTACATCGCCTTTTTTCCTTTCTCGACAATACCTTTCCGTTGCATAAAAAAGGCTAATGTCTTGATGAATTTTTAATTTAAGCCATAAAACTAGATGTTATCAAAGCACAAATGATAATCTAGACTTTGGAATTTAAAAGGGCTTCAACACTAGCCCTATTAGTAGTAATTTGCCCTCGCTTTGAGTTTGGCTTCATTGTTCATTGTAAGTTTTGTTTTTTATAGCTCTCATTGCTTCATTCCGTCTCGTAGAGACTAGCGTACTCTCGCTTGTACTCCAAATATGTTAATTTTTCAAAAAAAAATATATTGGCTTCATACCAATATTCTGTGCCAGTCATTGCATGGGATAGTTTAATCTTTCAAGTTGATTTTTAATTTATGGATACTGTGAATTTAGTTTTGGGATTCCATTGGATTGATTAGCCCACGCCGATACTGGTTGACCTATTTTATGTATATACGTTTTATAGTTAGTTCATCCCGGCAGGGTTGCCTCCGGTGACACTTTAGTGTCACTTTTGACACTTATTTTAAATGGCACTTTTCGGGACACCTGACACAATTAGGACACTTTTTAGCAAAAGTGGCACTTTTTTTGCTAAGTAGCACTATTTTACAAAAAAGAATTTTTTCAGACAAAAAACCAGAAGGAAAACTGTCAATGTAGATATGCATCGATATCCCTTTTCTGTCAGTTAAGATTCTTATCTTAACTCCGCGCGCGGCACGCGGCAACGTGTTTGTTTCTATCTGTGTGTGAGTAATTTTTATATTCTTATTCTTATCACTGATATGAGAAGATCACCCAGTGATCTTCGGTACGAAATACTTGGCAAAGAAGAGGACAGAGACAGACATTTAACTGAAATGTGGTGGAGAAGCCTTCAATTGTTTTCAGTTGTTTAGTTCAACTATTTTGTGTTGTTGCAATAATTTTTAGGCTCATAGACGATAAGTCAGTCAAGCGGTTTGCAATTCCTGAATTCAATTTTTATGTTTTATTAGTTGAGGGTTGACTACAATTCAAAGAAGAAAAGAGCAAGAAAAGCTAAGAGTGTATTTTTGCGCCACTATGTTAATAGATGTTACTATGTTAACCAGTTACTGGGCCAGTGACTGCATAGCCTTACGCGTCTTTTCATCGATTTTCGTGACTGGAGCTCTTGAGCCCAGTGACTAAAAACCCCACTGGTGACATCACACAACAACTCAGCAACGCAAAAACATCCACTAAGCTCACTGGTGTCCCACAAGAATATCTAGTGACCTCTTTTGTGATTGGGCCAGTGACGCAAAATGACCAGTGACTAGGCCAGTAATGCGCTCTAACCTTTCCGTTCATATTTTTCATATTTTTTCTTTGAACTCTTGGCAATGGACAAATGAATAGTCATACATAACCATCATACTAAAAACAAAAAAGATACCAAAACTTCCATTATCTTAAATCCTATGCAATCATTAGCAAACTCACAATCTAATTTCACTTTTTTTTTCTTACTTAAGTTTATATTACATCATTAAATAAATTGAATAAGGACACACTTCCTCCGTTTTATTAGTTCATTCCCACTAATGTTTGATTGTGAATGTGCTTTCCCGTTGATACTATAATGCTCTTTTTTTATTATAAAGGTGCTTTCACATTGATACTTAAAATGCTAGTTGACTGTTCCTATGCCCTAGTCCCTGGAGACATCTTAAAGAAAAATTTACTAGGAGTGGCGAGAGTTCTCGTGAAACTTATTTTATTCAGGTTGTGATAAACAGATTAGATGATATAGCTGTCTTATTTATTTTTCCACTAGTTTTTGCCAAATATATTATTTGAAAAGTTAGTGTTTGAACCACTATTAGTTGTGTTTACCATAGGGTCATCAATAGCTACGATCTATGTTCGTGGAAGTCTCTTCAGCATATTTGGAGAAAAGAAAAGTTTCAAGCACCTGAATGCACTGTAATAATCCAGATATTTCATTTTATGGAAAAACTGGAGGAAAAATTCTCAATGTAGATGAGTATTGTTGTCGCCTTTTTTCCGTTTTCTCAAAAGAAAAAAAAAACTGAAGATTTTTCTTCTTTTCTTTTTATATTGATTTTTTACTCTATGAACAAAGACTGCTCAGAAAAAAAGAGAAGAAAGTACTTTCTGGAACGAGTTCCTATTTTATACCGTAAGTACCATTGGCGTTTTAGCGGGTTTTTAGGACGGGGGCTGGAAATTTGACAAGAGTGGAATTGCTGCGCAAAGCCGGATATCAGCACTGGCTAAATAAATCTAAATTTCTTTTTTATAGTTGATAGATGGCATTAGATCCGACATTTCATGTTGGAGAATTTAAAGATGCGGTAAACCACGCGGGGGTGATCCCGAGCGGATTGGCCAATATTTTCAATTTAAAAAGCTTGTTGATATGAGCGCGAGTGACGCGAAGCGTCGCGAGCGGCAAATTTGTGGAAAATGACATGTTTTATACAAAACTGACACTATTTTCCCACCCAGAGTGGCACCAAAAAAACCGGCTGAGTGGCAACTCTGTTGTCCTGAAATCGACAAGAAGCTCACGAAAGTCTGTAGATGTGGATCCGTCACTGGCACAGAGCATCCCCGAATTCAATAACTTTATTGCATTTGGTTTTTGTAAATCATTGTGTGCCCCACAGAGAACCTATGGTATCATTCTTCAAGGAACAAAAGGAAAATATTTCAGTAAATCTACTTTTGGGTGGTTTCTTAAGTGACAAACTGAATACCACAGGCATACACTTAGTGATTTAATTCTTGGAAAATAACTGGTTATAAGAGGGTATAACGGAAGAAATTGGAAATCACTTAATTTACAGTTTAGCAGGTATATATTAGAAGAATATAAAGAGAGAGCCTGAGTGGCCATCAAAAAGGTCCAAAATTCGTCAGATAATCATCTTTGTAATTATTGTCGTTAAAGTGACAACTATAATCATTGGATTGTATTCAAAAACGCTTGTTGAAACCTATTTCTATTAAGTATTTGCTTGGAATGCTTCAAGAGCTCAATATGTGGCAATTTGTTCTCTTACAGATAAAACTCTTGGAATTTTTATTTATTAGCATAACCTAACAATAATTTCCATATGTTTCAAAGGTTCTATAAGTTTGCAAGGTTTTGAAAAAATTAAGTCTTTTTGCTTCATCGCAAAAATACTTTAGGCTTTTGATAGCACCTAGAATGTTTGTCTATGAATAAGCATAGACCATGCTCTAAGTCTACGAGAGAGCTATTGGACACAAGGATATAGTAGAACTTGTATTCCTGGTACCAATTCCAAAAGCAATTTATCTACTGTCACATCATAAACGACAGTCATACTTTTTTTTATATAAGTTTTAGTATCATGCTTCTGCTAAGGGTGATGAATCCCTTAAAAAGTGGTGAGATGAGCGGGAGATAATCCCAGCAATGGTTTACCTACTCCAGGGGCTACTACAATTATAAAAGCAACAGTATGCGCTAAAAGTTCAACACTTGACGCATTTACTTACTGTCACATCATAACTGACAGCAATACTTTTTTGATGTTAGTTTCAGTATCATGCTTATGGTGAAGGAGATGACTCCCTCAAGAAGTGGGGAGATGAGCGGGAGATAGTTCCAGTAATGGTTTACCTACCTCAGGGGCTACTACAGTTACAAACGTAATATTATACGCTAAAGATTAAATCCGTATTTCAATAGAATTAATTAAAAAGAAAACTTTCCAAAAAATAAGTTTTTCAAAGAAAAGTAAAGGCCATTTTAAGATTAAGCTCAGAAGATACAAATACCTTTTAAAATTCTAAATTAAAACCACCAGAAATTACTATTAAAGAATAAATGAAACCCAAAACGAACAGAAATTAAATAAACAATCATAGCAAACAAACATACAATAAGTACTAATATAAATGAATAAATAGATCTTAAAGCGAGTAATGCTTATATTGATTATGAATGTCGAGCTTAAAACGAAAATAAATTTTTTACTATTGAATAACAAATTAAAATTAAAACGAACAGAAAATAGATCAACACTCCATGGAAAGAATCATACTATAGATAACAATGTGAATAAATAGATACCACTTATACCCAGTGAAACTTAAACTGAACGTGCATATCAAGATTGAAACAAACAAAAATCACTACAAACAAGAGATTGGGTATAACCTCCTTCTCTCACTGTAAAAGTCTAAAACCTATTGTGTCATTGGCGCTTTACTGAAAACCCATTTTGTGACAAATATTTTCTTTTGAACTTGAATATTGAAAATAAACATTAAAACTATAGTAACATTTTGCACTGATGAGCTTTCAGCAATCAATATCATTATACATCAAATATTCAGTTTAATTTATTGGCTCTTTTTAAAGTTGTTAAAGACGAATATAGTTTCCCTACAAACAAGTGTTTTGATACTGTCTCCTTTCCTAACTGTAAATAAAAACCAAAAGCCTACTGCGTCATTGGTGCTTAACTGAACACGAATTATATTACAAATATTTTCTTTTCCAGTTCTTACAGAATTGAAAATAATAATAAAATTACAGTGAAATAACTTGTTGAACTGATGGATCTTTCAACAATTAATATCATTATACATCAAATATACAATTTGATGTTGTTTATACTTTCCAAGACTGTTCAAGACGCATATAGTTTTCAGTAAAGCACCAATGACGCAGTAGGTTTTAGACTTTTACAGTGAGAGAAGGAAGTCATACCCAAACTCTTGTTTGTGGCGATTTTTGTTTGTTTCAGGCTTGATTTGCATATTCAATTTAAGTTTCACACGTTTTAAGATTTATTTATTAATGTACATTAATATCTCTTATATATTTGTTTGCATTGATTGTTTGTTTAATTTCTGTTCGATTCAAGTTTCATTTATACTACAATAGGAAAATATTTTTTTTTCGTTTTAAGCTTGATATTCATATTCAATATAAGCATTATTCGCTTTAAGATCTATTTATTCATTTATACTATTACTTGTTGTATGTTTTTGCTATGATTGTTTATTTAATTTCTGTTCGTTTTGGGTTTCATTTATTCTTTAATAGTAATTTCTGGTCGTTTTGAGTTTGAATTTTAAAAGGTATTTGTATCTGCTGAGCTTAAGTTTGAAATGGCCTTTACTTTTCTTTGAAAAACCTATTTCTCGGAAAGTTTTTTGTAACTAATTTTTGTTGGTTTTTGATTGCAAAAATTTTCAAGTTTTTAAAAATTCCTTATTCAAAATCAAACTTAAAAAAAAATAATTAAATATTCATCAAAGTAACAATATCAAAGTGAGAAAATGGGTTTGTATCAGCCTCGGAGTTTTTATTTTCTGATCTTTGAACTATTTTTAGCAAAATTACTATCTCAAAATTTTTATCGGATGGGTTTGGGGAAAAGGGCATGGGGGGACTAGATTAAGCTTCGGTCTCTTTTCACCCTTTAAAAGTGAAATATAGCCTTTTGTTTTAAATCAAATGAGCCCTCTCTGAATTTTATACGACTATACTTTCTATAAGAGCCCTACATATCCTCAGACTATAACTCAAAACGTCTATCCCTGCATGGGGGGCTGTGTCTACCCTGGAGTTTTAATATCTGATAGTTGAACTATTTTTAACAAAATGGTCACCTGAAATTTTTATCGGATGGGTTTATCCATCCGATACACCCAAAGGCGTGGAGGGCGGGAGGGGCTAATTGCCCTCTGATCTTTTTTCACTCTGAGAAAATGAACTACAACTTTTTATTTCCATTCAAATGAACCCTCTCTGAAGTTTATACGAGCATACCTTCCATAAGAACCATATATGCCCTCGGAGCAATACTTACAACGCCTGCCCCGGCCCTGGGGGGAGGTGTCAACACAGGAGTTTTCTTTCCTGATCTTTGAACTTTTTTTTAACAAAATGACCACACGTAAAGGAGTTTTTGTTATATGATCTTTGAACTATTTTTAACAAAATGCCCACCTCAAATTTTTTATCAGATGTATTTGGGGAAAAAGGGCTTGGGGGGTTGCAGTTGCCCTCTGGTCACTTTTGACTCTTAAAAAGGGCACTAGAACTCTCGATTTCTAATCCAATTAGCCCCCTTTGAAGTTTATACGACGACCTCTTCTATATGAAGTGCCTCTGAGAAATAAATAAATGGAGTGTGGGGGGAGGCTAGCTGCCCTCCAATCACTTTTAACCCTTAAGAAGTGAATTACAACTATCAATTTCCTATCAAATGAGTCCTCTAGGAATTTTATACGAGCATCCCTTCCATAACAACCATATATGCCCCAGGGCATAACTTACAACGCCTACCCCCTTGCCCTGGGGGGCTTTGTGGACACCGGAATTTTTTGTTATCAGAACTTTGAACTATTTTTAACAAAATGTCTATCTCAAAATTTTTATCTGATGCATTTAGGGCGTGAAGGCGGGGGGGGGGTAGTTGCCCTCCGATCTCTTTTGACTCTTAAAAAGTAAACATGAACTTTCAATTACAAATCAAATGAACCCTCTCCGAAGTTTATACGAGCATACCTTCATAAGAACTATATATGCCCCCTAGAGCATTACTCAAAACGCCTGCCCCCGGGCCCTGGCGGGTTCCGTCGACACAGGAATTTTTCTTATATGACCTTTGAACTATTTTTAATAAAATGGCTATTATAAAAATTTTATCGTATGGGCTTGTGGAAAAAAAGGGTGTGTGTGTGTGGCGGGGGGGGGGTAGTGGCCCTCAGATATCTTTTGACTCTTGAAAATTGAACTATAACTTTCAATTTCCAATCAAATGATCCCCCTCTGAATTTTATACAAGAATCCCTTTCATAAGAACCATAAACGCCCCCAGGACAACACTTACAACGCCAATCCCCCGGGCCCTGGGGGGCGTTTTTTTTATATAATTTTTGAAAAATTTCGGAAACATTGGCTATCTCAAAATTTTTAGCGGACGGGTTTGGGGAAAAAAGAGCGCGGGGGGGGGGGGGGGCTAGTTTAACTCTCTTGAGTCTTAAAAAGTGAACTAGAACTTCCAATTTCCAATCAAATGAGCCCCCTATGAAGTTTATACGAGCACCTCTTTCATAAGAACAATACATGCCCTTAGGGCATAACTTAGAAGGCCATCCCCTGTGCCCTGGGGTTGTATTGACACCGGAGTTTTTTTTATCCGACCTTTGAACTATTTTTTTAACAAGATGTTTATCTCAAAATTTTCATCACCTAGATTTTGAAAAAGAAAGTGTGGGGGGGGGGATATCTTCCCTCGGATCTCTTTTGACTATTAAAAAGTGAACTCGAACTTTCAATATATAATCAAATGAGCCCTCTCTGAAGTTGTTATATGGTCTTTGAACTATTTAAAAAAAACTATCTCAAAGTTCTTATCGGATGGGTTGGAGGAAAAATGGGGGTGGAGGGGGGGGGGCTAGGTGCTCTCCAATCTCTTTTGAATCTTAAAAAGTGAACTAGAACTTTCAATTTCCATTCAACTGATCCCTCTTTGAAGTTAATACGAACATCCTTTCCATAAGACCCATATATGCCCCCAGGGCATAGCTTACAACGACTGCCCAGGGCCCTGGTGGGTTGTGTCGACACCGGAATTTCGGTTGCATGATCTTTGAACTATTTTTAACAAAATAGCTATCTTAAAATTTTTATTGAATGTATTTGGGGGGAGGGGATTTGGGGTAGGGGAGCTGGTTACCCTCCAATATCTTCTGACGCTTAAAAAGTGAACTAGAACTTTCAATTTCCAATCAAATGAGCCCTCTCTGAAGTTTATACGAGCATTTCATCCATAAGAACCATATAAGCCCCCAGGGCATTACTTATAACACTTGCCCCTGAAGAATGTGGAGGGAATGTCCTGCTCAAACATATAATTTCCAAAAATTTCAACTACGTTGAAAATAAGGCCTATGTCGAAGTGTTGATATGAAGGGTTTTGGAAAATACTGGGCGTGTAAGGGGGTGTCGGCTACATGAAAATTACTTTCGAACACGAAAAACAGAAATAGTCGTTTCAATTTCCAGATAAATCAAACCTTTCTGAAGTTTCTACGACAATGTTGTCTATACAAAACCTTATACGCCCCAGGGCATAACTTACAACCCTTTCCCTGAGGGCTGTGGGGAAGTTGTCATCCTCAAAAAAGTAATTTCCAGAACTTAAAACTACATTTAATAAAATGGCTGTCTAAAAATTTTGATTGGATGTGTTTGGGGGAAAGGTGGGCGTGAGAGGGGGTTAGTTGTCTTCAAATCACTTTCGAGTATTAAAAAGGGCACTAGCCCTTTGAATTTCAAATCGAATAAGTCGTTTTTGAAGTTTCTAAGACAATGCCTTCTATAAAAACCTTATATGCCCCCAGGGGATAACTTAAAACCCTTGCCGTGAGGGTTGTGGGAGAGTGTCCTCCTCAAAAAAATATGTTCTATCCGTAAATTAACTACGCTGAACAAAATGGCTATCTCAACTTTTTGCTTGGATGTGTTTGGGGTAATGAAGGGCGTGGGAGGGGGGGATAGTTGCCCTCCAATCATTTTCGACTATTGAAAAGGGCACTAACCATTTGAATTTCCAATCGAATGAGCCTTTTTCGAAGTTTCTACGACAACGCTTTCTATAAAAACCTTATATGCCCCCAAGGTATAACATAAAACCCTTGCACTGAGTGTTTTGGGGGAGTGTCCTCCTCAGAAATATATTTACTATCTGGAAATCAATTACGCTGAACCAAATGGCTATCTCAAAATTTTGATTGGATGTGATTGGGGGATTGACGGGCGTGGGAGGGGGGGATAGTTGCCCTCCAATAACTTTCGACTACTAAAAAGGGCACAAACCATTTGAATTTCCAATCGAATGAGCCTTTTTTGGAGTTTCTACGCCAACGCGTTCTACAAAACCCTTATATGCCCCCAGGGCATAACTTAAATCCCTTGAACTGAGGGTTGTGGGGGAGTGTCCTTCTCAAAAACATATTTTCTATCTGGAAATTAACTACGCTGAACAAAATGGCTATCTCAAAATTTTGATTGGATGTGTCTGGGGGAATGATGGGCGTGGGGGGGGGGGCTAGTTGCCCTCCAATCACTTCCGACTATCAAAAAGGGCACTAGAACAATCGATTTCCAATCGAATGAGCCCCCTTCGAAGTTTCTACAACGACCCCTTCCATATGAAATGCCTCTGCTAAAAAAATAATAATAAAACATTGGAGCCATATGGCCTTTACTATAGATGTTCTATAAGTTTATGTAAGCTTGTTGAGCTTCGCTAGACCCTTGACTGCTAAGATAATACGGCTGTTAAGACTAGCAAAAACTTGAGGAGTCTTCTTTGGCAGCATTGACTTAGCAGCCACCTTGGCAAAAGCCAGATACTTTGTCCTACCTGAATAATCTTGCTTAATTCAGATCTGTGAATTCCTAAAACGGCTGTTCATTATCTTATTTTTTTCGTTTAAAGCAATGACGTAAATAAAATGGCACGGAATAACTTCTTTCTGTTTGAAGTTTTCTTGTCACCCTTTAGTCATTTTTTCGCCCTTTAGTCGCCCTTTAGACCCCCTCCCACGCTCATTTTTCCCAAAGTCACCCGATCAAAATTTCGAGATAACCATTTTGTTCAACATGGTCGATAATAAATATGTCTTTTAGGATGACTTAATCCCCCAAAGACCCCAGGGGATGACTGAAAGTTATGAACTTTACCCCATGTTTACATATAGTATTGGTTATTGGAAAGCATACAGACGTTTTCAGGGGAGATTTTTTCTGGTAGTGGGGGGTGGGTGGGGTGTTACGTGGTAGGATCTTTCCATGGAGGAAGTTTTCATGGGGGAAGGGACATTAATATGAAGGGGGTGCCGGATTTCCCAGCATTATTTAAAAAATGATCAGAAATTAAATAATAAAAACATTTTCAACTGAAAGCAAGGAGCAACATCAAAATTTAAAACGAACAGAAATTATTACGTATATGATTGGGTTCACCCCCTAGTCAATACCTCGCTCTTTAAGGCAAAGATTTTTAGTACTTTCACAAGAGTTATTTATTCTAATTAACGGCCTTTGCGATTAAGGGGTAATTTTTAAAGAATTGGAAAAAAATTCGAACTCTAGCGTAAAGAGCGAGGTATTGACTTGGGGTCGAACCCACTAATGTACGTATTGCAAATATTTGAATATAGAAGTTCATTACGTATGTTAATTCATAAGTTACGTACATTTACTACTAAGTAAAATGTTCGTAAATAAAAGTAAACAACTTTCGAGAAAGCCATTTGACCAAATAGAAGTAAAATTAATGTGCACCTTTTGTTTTAATTATCCATTTACGGTGAGTCATAATCGAAACCTGGATTAATTAAAAAACTTACAAAATTAAATTAAAAAAAACAAGTTTTTTTTAACTGAAAGTAAGGAACAACGTTAAAACTTAAAACAAACAGAAATTATTTCGCATATGAAAGGGACTGTCCCCGCCTCCACGCCTCACTCTTTACGCTAAAGTTAGACTATTTCTCACACTTCTCTTTTTTAAAACAATAAAAAACTTTAGCGTAAAGAGCGAGGCGTTGTGGAGGGGACAGCCCCTTTCATATACGGAATAATTTCTGATCGTTTTAAGTTTTAATGTTGTTCCTTACTTTCAGCTAAAAAAAAAATTATTTAATTTTGTAGACAAGTTTGAAGTGTAACTACAGACCCGCTTTAGAATCTGTATCACAACTTAAAATTCTCCATTTTACAGAGAGAAAAAACTCGATTCCAGAGTTTATGTTACGGTTGATATGTTCTTCATTTCGAGTAATTTGTAAACTGTAAACTGTCAAGTTCCCTGTGGTTCCTTTCTATTTTCAATCGAATGAGCCCTTTTCGAAGTTCCTACGACAACTCCTTCGATACGAGGTGCCCTGGTCTAAAGAACAACAACAACAACAAAATAATACATTACGCCTACATCGATCTTTACTATAAAAATGTCAAGCCTTCCAATCACTTTTGACTATTAAAAAGGCACTAGGCCTTTCGATTTCCAATAGAATGAGCCTTTTTTGAGTTTCTACGACAACGCTTTCTACAAACACCTTACATGCCTCCAGGGCATAAATTACAACCCTTACCCTAAGGGCTGTGAGGGTTGTTGTGATCCTCTAAGACCTAATTTCCAGAACTATCAACTACGTTAAACAAAATGGCTATCTCAAAATTTTGATTGGATGTGTCAGGGAAAATGGTTTGGCGTGAGAGGGCCGTTAATCGCTTTCAACTATTAAAAAAGGTACTAGCCCTTTCAATTTCCAATCAAATGAGCCCTTTCGAAGTTTCTATGAACGTTAGTAGTAATGGTTCAATCTAAGGTAGCGGGGTGTCCCCCCATATAGCTACAATGCTTACAAGCGGGGTGTCGTCCCATATATCTAGAATGCTTTCAAGCGGTCAGTACTCCCGCCATACAAGCAGACAGTCCAATGACCGGATTCAGCATACTATGAAAAATTCGTGCTGTTGTTTCTGTTCAAAGCACGTGATGTTTTCATGGTTGTGATTCGTTTCCTTTGTATGAAATTATGAAATTCTTTCTGTAATTTAATTTTTTAGGTGTGGTTGACTTATGTTTAACCTTGAACACGGATATAAGAACTCCGACAATGAAATTATTTTATCAGTTCAGAATTGGCATTTGAAATATAATGATGCATTCAAATAAAAGGAATATTGACGAAAGTTACACGCAAGAAGTAAGTTATTCTTTTATATTCATAGTGGGTAAAGAAATTAATTCTACTAAAATTTATACAGACCCTATTATAGTTAACAGATTGTTAAATATTATCAAAACATGAAAAAAAAAGTATGTAAACACTGCATTTAAATGGCTTGCGAGCTTAGCACATGAGGTAAATCATACCTATTTTTTATTCCGGCCCAAAGTTCCCCACAATCGTTCCCCACCAGCCCAAAGTGCCACAATTGTCAACCCCCTCCCTCCAACCCCCTCCGTCCAACCCCCCCACCCCCAACATTTTTTTTAACTTTATTTTAAATTTTTTTAACTTTTTTTTACATCTCTTAGAAAGTCATTAAACACACTTAAAACACAAAAAATTCATATTTAATATTTTCCAACTTCAAAATGGGAATGATATAGATATGTGTGTCGCAACTTTTACTATTAGAAAAATAATGTTTGTAGTGACCAATTTTATTTATTTTTTTTTTACTTTTTTTTAACTTTTTTTATCTTTTTTTTAACTTTTTTTTACATATCTTAGAATATCATGAAACAAACTTAAAACATAAGAAATTCACATTAAATATTTTCCAACTTCAAAATGGGAATGATATAGATATGTGTGTTGCGACTTTTAATATTAGAAAAATGTTTGTAGTAACCAATTTTTTTTTTCTGACAGTTTTTTTTTTAAATTTTTTTTAACTTTTTTTACATCTCTAAATCATATCAGAAAAATAGAATGACACTTTTAATTTAAATTTTAAAAAACTTATTCTTGTATATACTATTGATGAGGACTGTTGGTTCTCTTTAAAGATTTTTTTCATGAAAAACAAAATTTTTTTTAGGATTTTTCAGAGCTCCCCCTACCCATTAAGAAGTTACGAAGGGGTGAAGCGACTCCAGTGTTCAGTTCAAACAGACCGATGGTTATACAACATGGTCGTAAGTTGAATCCATTAATACCATCAACTAAGAAAGTATGTTCGCATGATAGTGTTACTGTAGCATTGAATTCTGAAACGAAGAAGTATTTAAACTATGAAATAAGTACAAGTGGTAGCACCATCGGAAACGCATGCGTGCATTGTCATGGCAGTATGGAATTAAATTTCTTTGGAGTACCAAAATATTTCAACTCTTATGATGGTGGATATGCGAGATTGAGATCTCCGGATATGATTGCACTAAAAGAGAATGCCAACATAAAAACAATAGTTGATGAAGAAGGGCATCTTCTTGCTAGTGCTTGTGGCAACATCTTACCCAGTGTTAAACCATATCGTCAGCTTTTGGGTATTAGCATTCAAATGAAAGCAAAGGCAAAAAGAAAGGCCTACTCTTCTACTAATATCATAAACCATATCTTGTCTATGTGCCGGAACTGTTACTTGTGTAAAAATAATGTGATAATAGACAGTGAAATTGCCGGAAAAATAAAAAAGGCATTGGCAGAAAATATCACTAAGGAATATAAAGGCGAATCGATGAAAAACAAAGTAACATCAAACGTTACTGCCATTGATCAAACAGTCAAAAAACCAAATAATGCCACAGACAAGACGCATATTGAACCTGTCGATGACACACCTGTAAAAATTGTGTATGAATCAAAATGGAATAATGATTATTCTACTGATCACGAACTAAGAGAAGGCAATAGCTATAGTATCAAGAGAGAACATGGTGAACCATTTTATGGAACAGATTCAAAATGACCAAAGTTGTTCATTGATATTAATAATGTATAATAACAATATATTTTTTGTATTAATATTCTACATGACATTATTTCATTAAAAATATATTATGCATTACATTGTTATATGTTCGCCAGCATATCAAACGTTTAGAATGTCTATTAAAACAACGGAGATGTAAGAAAAATAATTTGCACACAACATATGTCGGATAGATAGGTTAACATAGAGAAAATCTAAGTATAAGAGTGAATAAATTCTCTATCAACATCTATTGACAGATACTTGGGATAGCTTTGACGGAATCTAAGTATTAGAGTGAGTAAATTCTTTATCAATGTCCTTTGACAGATACGTTTGATAACACTGACATAATTTAAGTATCAAATTTAACAAATTTTTTTATTAGAATTCTTTATCAATATCATTTGTCGGGTACATCAGATAAAATTGACAAAATCTATCTATTAGAATGAATAAATTCCTTATCATCAGCAGTTGTCGGATTTGTCATTATGAAAAAATTGTAAGTAAGTAACAAACTCTTTCTTGAATTCACCTCTTGCATACACAATACAGAAATTAAAAAAAAAATTATTAGGCATTGAGATAGGCAAACATCCGCCCAGACACATAAGCAGAGGAAGTTAGGGAGACATAAACACGTATAAATGTAAGGATTCAAGCATACAAACCGACAGAGACAGGTAATGAGATAAGCAAACACCCACCCAGACACATAAGCATAGGAAGTGAAAGAGACAAAAACACATATAAATATATAGATTGTGACATACAAATCGACAAAGACAGTCATTGAGATAAGCAAACATCCGCCCAGACACATAGGCAAGGAGAGTAAGAGAGACAAAAACACATGCAAATATATTGATTCAGACATACAAACCGACAGAGACAGGCATTGATATAGGCAAACACCCGCCCAGACACATAAGTAGAGGAAGTGAAAGAGACAAAAACACATAAATATATAGATTCTGACATACAAATCGATAAAGACAGGCATTGAGATAAGCAAATATCCGCCCAGACACATAAACAGTGAGAGTCAGAGAGACAGAAACATATGAAAATATATCGATTCTGACATACAAACCGACAAAGACAGGTATTTAGATAGGCAAACATCCGCCCAGTTACATAAGTAGAGGAAGTGGGAGAGATAAAAACACATATAAATTTAAGGATTCTGACACACTAGACAACAAAGACAGGCATTGAGATAGGCAAATACCTGCCCAGACACATAAGCAGAGGAAGTGAGGGAGACAAAAAACACATATAAATATATTGATTCTTACAGACAAATCGACAAAGACAGGCCTTGAGATAGGCAAACATCCGCCCAGACACATAAGCAGAGGAGAGTAAGAGAGACAAAAACACATGCAAATATATTGATTCAGGCATACAAACCGACAGAGACAGGCATTGAGATAGGCAAACACCCGCCCAGACACATAAGCAGAGGAAGTGAGGGAGACAAAAAAACATATAAATATATGGATTCTGACACACAAACCGACAAAAACAGGCATTGAGATAGGCAAACATCCGCCCAGATACATAAGCAGAGGAAGGGAGAGAGACAAAAACACCTATTAATATATAGATTCTGACATACAAATCGACAAAGACAGGCATTGAGATAAGTAAACATCCGCCCAGACACATAAGCAGCGAGAGTGAGAGAGACATAAACACATTCAAATATATTGATTCTGGCATACAAACCGACAAAGACAGGCATTGAGATAGGCAAACATTCACCCAAACACATAAGCAGAGGAAGTGAGAGAGACAAAAACAAATATAAATGTAAGGATTCTGACACACAAACCAACAAAGACAGGCATTAACTAGGCAAACACCTGCCCAGACACATAAGCAGAGGAAGTGAGGGAGACAAAAACACATATAAATATATCGATTCAGGCATACAAACCGACAGAGATAGCCATTGAGATAGGCAAACATCCACCTAGACACATAAGCAGAGGAAGTGAGAGAGACAAAAACACTAATAAATAAATGGATTCTCACATACAAACCAACAAAGGCAGACACTGAGATAAGCAAACATCCGCCCAGACACATAGGCCCAGAGAGTAAGAGAGACGAAAACCCATGCAAATATATAGATTCAGACATACAAAGCAACAATGACAGGCTTAGAGATAGGCAAACACCCGCCCAGACACATAAGCAGAGGAAGTGACAGAGAGAGAAAAAAAAACACATATAAATAAATGGATTCTGACTTAGAGGGGCGCGCTACTCTAAGTGAACCTAGATGAACCCAACTTTTTGGATATCTCTCTCCTTATGACTCTGCGTCAGAGTGAGACTTTGTCAATCTCAATTCGTGTCATTGTTGGATTGTGTGTCAGGATCTATAAATTAGTGCGTGTTTTTTTTGTCTCTTTCGCTCATGTCCTCTAGGTATATGCCTGGGTGGGTGTTCGCAAATGACACAGAATGCTATTGTTGGGTTGTATTTCTGACTCTCGACATGTTATCGTATGGTGTGTGTCTTACTCTCTGGACCTATGAGTCTTGGCGGCTTTTTGCCTATCTCAGTGGCTTTCTTTGTTGGTTTGTATGTGAGAATCCATTTATTGATTAGTGTTTTTGTCTCACTCACTTCCTCTGCTTATTTGTCTGGGTGGATATTTGCCTATCTCAATGCCTGTGATTGTTGCTTTGTATGTCAGAATCCTTACATTTATATGTGTTTTTGTCTCTCTCACTTCCTCTGCTTATGTGTCTGGGTGGGTGTTTGCTTATCTCAGTGCCTGTCTCTGTCGGTTTGTATGCCTGAATCCATTTATTTATATGTATTTTTGTCTCCCTAACTTCCTCTGCTTATGTGTCTGGGCAGGTGTTTGCCTATCTCAATGCCTGTCTTTGTTGGTTTGTGTGTCAGAATCCTTACATATATTTGGGTTTTGTCTCCCTCACTTCCTCTGCTTATGTGTCTGGGCGGATGTTTGCCTATCTCAATGCCTGTCTTTGTCGGTTTGTATGACAGAATCAATATATTTGCATATGTTTGTGTCTCTCTCACTCTCGCTGCTTATGTGTCTGGGAGGATGTTTGCTTATCTCAATGCCTGTCTTTGTCGATTTGTATGTCAAAATCTATATATTAATAGGTGTTTTTGTCTCTCTCACTTCCTCTGCTTATGTGTCTGGGCGGATGTTTGCCTATCTCAATGCCTGTTTTTGTTAGTTTGTATCTCAGAATCTTTACGTTTATATATTTTTTTGTCTCCCTCACTACTTCTGCTTATTTGCTTGGGTGGTCGCATACCTATCTAGACGCCTATATCTGTCGATGTGTATGCGTAAATAAATCAGTTTGCTAGTGTGTTTTTCTCTCTCACTTCCTCTGCCTATGTGTCTGGGCGGATGTTTGCCTGTTTTTGTCGGTTTGTATGTCAGAATCCATTTATTTATATGTGTTTTTTGTCTCCCTCACTTCCTCTGCTTGTGTGTCTGGGTGGGTTTTTGCCTATATCAATGCCTGTCTCTGTCGGTTTGTATGCCTGAATCAATATATTTGTATGTGTTTTTGTCTCTCTCACTCTCCTTACCTATGTGTCATGGCGGATGTTTGCTTATCTCAGTGACTGTCTTTGTCGATTTGTATGTCAGAATCTATATATTTATATGTGTTTTTGTCTCTTTCACTTCCTCTACTTATGTGTCTGGGCGGGTGTCTGCCTATGTCAATGCCTGTGATTGTTCCTTTGTATGTCTGAATCTATATATTTGTATGTGTTTTTGTCACTCTCGCTCTCCTTGCCTATGTGTCTAGGCGGATGTTTGTCTACCTCAATGATGGTGATTTTTGCTTTGTATGTCAGAATCCTTACATTTATATGGGTTTTTGTCTCTCTCACTTCCTCTGCTTATGTGTCTGGGTGGGTGTTTGCTTATCTGAGTACCTGTCTCTGTCAGTTTGTATGCCTGAATCCATATATTTATATGTGTTTTTGTCTCTGTCACTCTCCTTGCCTTTGTGTCTGGGCGGATGTTTGCCTATCTCGTTGCCGTTGTTTGCTTTTTTGTATTTTAAAATCTTTATATTTTTATGTATTTTAGTCTCTTTACCTTTCTCTGCTTATGTTTCTTGACGGATTTTTGCATATCTCCGAGACTCTCTATTCCAATTTCAATTCAAGAATCCAATTATATGGGTATGTTTTTGTATCCCTCACTTAATCTACTAATTTGTCTGGGAGGGTGTTTGCCTATCTCAATGCCTGTCTTTGTTGGTTTGTGTGTCAGAATCCTTACATTTCTATATGTTTTTGTCTCTCACTTCCTCTGCTTATGTGTCTGGGCGGAAGTTTGCCTATCTCGATCCCTGTCTTTGTCGGTTTGTATGTCAGAATCAATATATTTGCATGTGTTTCTGTCTCTCTCAGTCTCGCTGCTTATGTGTCTGGGTGGATGTTTGCTTATCTCAATGCCTGTCTTTAGCGATTTGCATGTCAGAATCTATATATTTATATGTGTTTTTGTCTCTTTCACTTCCTCTGCTTATGTGTCTGGGCGGGTGTTTGCCTATCTCAATGCCTGTAATTGTTCCTTTGTATGTCTGAATCTATATATTTATATGTGTTTTTGTCACTCTCGCTCTCCTTACCTATTTGTCTGGGCGGATTTTTGCTTCTCTCAATGCCTGTTATTGTTGCTTATTATATGAGAAACATGGTATTTATTTGTGTTTTTGTCTCTCTCACTTTATCTGCTTATAGGTCTGGACGGATGTTGGGGCATCTAAATGACTGTCTTTTTAACTTCTTATTCCTGAATCCATATATTTATATTTGTTTTTGTCTCTCTCACTCTCCTTGCCTATGTGTCTGGGCTGGATGTTTGCCTATCTCAATGCCTGTGATTGTTGCTTTGTATGTCAGAATCCTTACATTTATATGTGTTTTTGTCTCCCTCACTTCCTCTGCTTATGTGTCTGGGTAGGTGTTTTGCTATCTCAATGCCTGTCTTTGTTGGTTGTGTGTCAGATCCCTACATTTATATGTGTTTTTGTCTCCCTCACTTCCTCTTTTTATGTGCCTGGATGGGTGTTTTTCTATCTCAATGCCTGTCTCTGTCGGTTTGTATATCTGAATCAATATATTTGCATGTGTTTTTGTCTCTCTTACTCTCCTTGCCTATGTGTCTGGGCGGATGTTTGCTTATCTCAGTGACTATTTTGTCGGTTCGTATGTCAGAATCTATATATTTATATGTGTTTTTGTCTCTTTCACTTCCTCTGCTCATGTGTCTGGGCAGATGTTTGCTTATCTCAGTACCGGTCTCTGTCGGTTTGTATGCTTTAATCCTTACATTTATACGTGTTTTTGTCTCTCTCACTTCCTCTGCTTATGTGTCTGGGCGGATGTTTGCCTATCTCAATGCCTAATTATTATTTTTTTATAATTTCTTTATTGTGAATGCAAGAGATGAATTCAAGAAAGAGTTTGTTACTTACTTACAATTTTTTCATAATGACAAATCCGACAACGGCTGATGATAAAGAATTTATTCATTCTAATAGATAGATTTTGTCAATGTTATCTGACGTAGCCGACAAATGATATCGATAACGAATTTTAATAAAGAATTGGTTCAACTTGATACTTAAATTATGTCAGTGTTATCAAACGTATCTGTCAAAGGACATTGATAAAGAATTTACTCACTCTAATACTTAGATTCCGTCAAAGCTATCCCAAGTATCTGTCAATAGATGTTGATAGAGAATTTATTTATTCTTATACTTAGATTTTCTCTATGTTAACCTATCTATCCGACATATGATGTATGCAAATTCCTTTTCTTACATCTCCGTTGTTTTAATAGACATTCTAAACGTTTGATATGCTGGCTTACTCTAAAAAATAATGAACATATAACAATGTAATGCATAATATATTTTTAATGAAATAATGTCATGTAGAATATTAATACAAAAAATATATTGTTATTATACATTATTAATATCAATGAACAACTTTGGTCATTTTGAATCTGTTCCATAAAATGGTTCACCGTGTTCTCTCTTGATACTATAGCTGTTGTCTTTTCTTAGTTCGTAATCAGTAGAATAATCATTATTCCATTTTGAGTCATACACAATTTTTACAGGTGTGCCATCGACCGGCTCAATATGCTTTTCGTCTTTGGTATTATTTGGTTCATTGACTGTTTGATCAATGGTAGTAACGTTTGCTGGTACTTTGTTTTTAATCAATTCATCTTTATATTCCTTAGTGATATTTTCTGCCAATGCCTTTTTTATTTTTCCGGCAACTTCACTGTCTATTATCACACTATTTTTACACAAGTAACAGTTCCGGCACGTAGACAAGATATGGTTTATGATATTAGCAGAAGAGTAGGCCTTTCTTTTTGTCTTTGCTTTCATTTGAATGCTAATACCCGAAAGCTGACGATATGGTTTGACACTGGGTAACATGTTACCACAAGCACTAGCAAGAAGATGCCCTTCTTCATCAACTATTATTTTTATGTTGGCATTCTCTTTTAGTGCAATCATCTCCGGAGAATTCAATCTCGCATATCCACCATCATAAGAATTGAATTATTTTGGTACTCCAAAGAAATTTAATTCCATACTGTCATGACAATGCCCGCATACTTTTCCGATGGTGCTACCACTTGTACTTATTTCATAGTTTAAATACTTCTCCTTGTCAGCATTCAATGCTACAGTAGCACTCTCATACGAACATACTTTCTTAGTTGATGGTATTAATGGATTTAACCTAGGACCATGTTGTATAACCGTTGGTCTGTTTGAAATGACCACTGGAGTCGCTTCACCCCGTCTTAACTTCTTAATTGGTAGGGGGAGCTCTGGAAAATGCTAAAAAAAAGTTTTTTTTTCATGAAAAAATCTTGAAAGATAACCACAAGTCCTCATCAATAGTATGCACAAGAATAAGTTTTTAAATTTTAAATTGAAAGTGTCATTCTATTTTTCTGATATGATTTAGATATGTAAAAAAAAAGTTTAAAAAAAATTTAGAAAAAAACTGTCAGAAAAAAAAGTTAAAAAAAAAAAAAATTGGTTACTACAAACATTTTTCTAATAGTAAAAGTCGAAACACACATATCTATATCATTCCCATTTTGAAGTTGGAAAATATTAAATTTGAATTTCTTTTGTTTTAAGATTGTTTCATGACATTGCAAGAGATGTAAAAAAAAGTTAAAAAAAGTAAAAAAGTTAAAAAAAGTTAAAAAAAATTTAATGACATTCTAAGAGATGTAAAAAAAGTAAGAAAAAGTTAAAAAAAAATGTTGGGGGGGGGGGGGGTTGGAGGGAGGGGGTGAACGATTGTGGCACTTTGGGCTGGTGGGGAACGATTGTGGGGAACTTTGGGCCGGAATAAAAAATAGGTATGATTTACCTCATGTGCTAAGCTCGCAAGCCATTTAAATGCAGTGTTTACATACTTTTTTTCATGTTTTGATATTGCTCTTTACCGACCTCTGGAGATCCAGGTTCAAAAAATATTTAACAATCTGTTAACTATAATAGGGTCTGTATAAATTTTAGTAGAATTAATTTCTTTACCCACTATGAATATAAAAGAATAACTTACTTTTTGCGTGTAGCTTTCGTCAATATTCCTTTTATTTGAATGCCTAATATTCCAAATGCCAATTCTGAACTGATAAAATAATTCATTGTCGGAGTTTTTATATCCGTGTTCAAGGTTAAACATAAGTCAACCACACCTAACAAATTAAATTACAGAAAGAATTTCACAATTTCATACAAAGGAAACGAATCACTACCATGAAAACATCACGTGCTTTGAATTTTTCATAGTAGGCTGAATCCGGTCATTGTACTGTCTGCTTGTATGGCGGGAGTACTGACCGCTTGAAAGCATTATAGATATATGGGAAGACACCCCGCTTGTAAGCATTGTAGCTATATGGGGGGACACCCCGCTACCTTAGATTGAACCATTACTACTAACGCTGTTTCATAGAAACAGCGTGGGATGGGGTCTAGTTGCCCTCCATTTTTTTGGTCGCTTAAAAAGAGAACTAGAACTTTTAATTTCAATTCCAATGAGCTCTCCCACGATATTCTAGGACCACTCGGTCGATACGATCACCCCTGAAAAAAAAACAAAAACAAATAAACACGCATCCGTGATCTTTCTTCTGGCAAAAAGTGCAAAATTCCACATTTTTGTAGATAGGACCTTGAAACCTCTACAGTAGGGTTCTCTGATACGCTGAATAGGATGGTGTGATTTTCATTAATTTTCTATAACTTTTTGGGGGTCTTTCTCTCTTTTTTCGAAAATCAGCCAAATTTTCTCAGGCGCTTAACTTTTGATGGGTAGGACTAAACTTGATGAAATTTATACATCTGAAATCAGCATTAAAATCTGATTCTTTTGATGTATCTATTGGTATCAAAATACCGTTTTCTAGAGTTTCGGCTACCACTGAGCTGGGATCCTTACTTGACAGTTTACAGTTTACAAATTACTCGAAATGAAGAACATATCAACCGTAACATAATGGAATCCAGTTTTTTCTCTCTGTAAAATGGAGAATTTAAGTTGTAATACAGATTCTAAAGCGGGTCTGTAGTTACACTTCAAATTTGCCTACAAAATTAAATAATTTTTTTTTAACTGAAAGTAAGGAAGGACATTAAAACTTAAAACGATCAGAAATTATTCCGTATATGAAAGGGTCTGTTCCCTCCTCAACGCCTCGCCCTTTACTCTAAAGTTTTTTATTGTTTTAAAAAATAGAGTTGTGAGAAAGAGTCTAACTTTAGCGTAAAGAGCGAGGCGTTGAGGAGGAAACAGCCCTTACATATGCGGAATAATTTCTGTTCGTTTTAAGTTTTAATGTCGCTCCTTACTTTAAGTTAAAAAAACTAGTTTTTTTATTTAATTTTTGAAAGTTTTTGAATTAAGGCAGCTTTGATTTTGGCTCACCGTACATGAATAATTAAAACAAAAGGTGCACATTAATTTTACTTTTATTTGGTCAAATGGCTTTCTCGAAAGTTGTTAACTTTTATTTACGAACATTTTAATTAGTAATAAATGTACGTAACTTACGAATTAACATACGTAATGAACTTCTATATTCAAATATTTGCAATACGTACATTAGTGGGTTCGACCCCTAGTCAATACCTCGCTCTTTACGCTAAAGTTTGAATTTTGTTCCAATTATTTAAAAATGACCTCTTAATCGCAAAGGCCGTTAATTAGAATAAATAGCTCTTATAAAAGTACTAAAAAAACTTTGGCGTAAAGAGCAAGGTATTGACTAGGGGGTGAACCCAATCATATACGTAATAATTTCTGTTCGTTTTAAGTTTTGTTGTTTCTCGTTACTTTCAGTAGAAAATTTTTTTATTATTTAATTTCTGACCGTTTTTTAAATAATGCTGGGAAATCCGGCACCCCCTTCATATTAATGTCCCGTCCCCCATGAAAACTTCCTCTATGGAAAGATCCTACCACATAACCCCCGACCCACCCCCCACTACCTGAAAAAATCTCCCCTGAAAACGTCTGTATGCTTTCCAATAACCAATACTATATGTAAACATGGGGTAAAGTTCATAACTTTCAGTCATCCCCCCGGGGTCTTTGGGGGATAAAGTCATCCTAAAAGACATATTTATTACATTTTCGACCATGCTGAACAAAAAGGTTATCTCAAAATTTTGATCGGGTGACTTTGGGAAAAAATGAGCGTGGGAGGGGGTCTAAAGAGCGACTAAAGGGCGAAAAAATGACTAAAGGGCGACAAGAAAACTTTAAACAGAAAGAAGTACATGCGATACCAATACGCATGATACCGATACACGCGATATCGACACGCTCGATACCACATGCAGCCCTTTCCCAGGGACTATGGAGGGTCATGTAATCATCAAAACCATATATATTGAACCTTTGAGCTATGTTAAACAAAATGGTCATCTCAAAAATTTTTTAGGAGTAGTTTTGGGGGAGGGGGCCTTCATGGAGGGGGGGCTATTATCTCTATAATCTTTTTAGTTACTTATAAATGGCACTTAAAAATTTAATGTGCTTTATAATGAGCTATTACACACCTCTCTAGGATGATCTGGCCACCTCCTAGCCCCAGAGGTGCCATTTCAGCCAAACCTTAGGGTGGGCAAGCAATCGACATGGGCCCCGAAGCAGGCTTGTATAAAAAAAAATTGCCTCTAGCTTTATCCGAAAAAAAAAACTGCCTTCCGTGGGAGTTACCGTAAAAATTAAGGAAATTGTCTCAATTGCTTTGCCTTTCCTTCTTTCGCTCTTATGCCATAGGTTCGGAAAAGGCCAGATATCTAAAGAAAGCGGAAACGGTATGTGCGATGTAAAAAAACAGCCGTTTGGGAATCTTCCACTTTTCCGAACCTATAACTTGACGAAAGCCGAACCTTTGTAGAAACTCACGCTTTGACTAAAGTATATTCTGTAGCCGAATTCTTCAGCTCGCTGCTTACAGTAAATACTTTAATCCAAGTCGGAGTCACGCTCCGGCTATGACGATGCAAAACATTGCTCGATCAAGTATATTTACAAAATCAAAAAATACAACAAAATTTTTAAACAGATCAGTGAACACTCAAGGCAACAAGGGGAATTGTCGGGGTTTCATCTTCGCTAAGTCGTCCGCAAGCTGGTCGAAATCCAAGTTTTTAACTAAATCCTTCTCTGCAAAGATCTAAAGCAGGTGACTAAGACGATCGTCTCCTGTGGTCGAGCGCAGATAGTTCTTCACTATTTCCAGCCCAGAAAACAAGCGTTCATTGCTGGCTGTCGTGACAGGTAGTGACAGGAACCACAGCTGCTACGGTACCCTGCACAGGTTTCAGCAAACGGCAAGCTAAGACGGTCATTTAATATTTCGTATTATATATATGGAAAGCATCCTTGGCTTGAGTACTCAGTTAAGGAAAATTCGGTTTTCTGGTTCTGCTGCAGACACTTTGACGGCACGTCAACCCTTCGCGGACAGAGATACGGGGCGAGGCCTTCTGTCTCCCGTTTTTTTTCTATTTTTTTCAACAGGCCGAACGTGCTACCAATACATCATAGAGAGATGCTTAATCGGTCATTTTAAACCTATTACTCATATCTACGTGCTTTTTATCAATTTTACCATCTAAAAGGGCCACATAGCACTAAAAATGGCACTTTTGTTACAACCTCTTAAATGGAAAACTTTGGGAGCATAAAACGGTACCATTGGAATAATTATGGTCCAAAGCCACTAACTGGAGGTTTATTATATCCCTCACATATACTCCCCCTCTATACCCTCTTAGTAAGTTTCATAAATCGCATGCTCATCTTAAAAGTAAAAGATTATTGCGAAAAAAAAATTAACTAAAACTAACAACTTTTCAGGTGAAAATCTACCAAAAACTAAGCTTGATTGATCCACAGCTTTCAATTGAACCTTTAAACTTCACTCTGCGATGAGCCTGTGTGTTAGTTCTAACTGTGGTAATTGAGGGGAAGGGACGTTCCTGTCCCCTTAGTTATTTGCTCCTGCCTAGGTTTTGAAAAACACCTTGTTTGGGTCATTTACTTAGAAAAGATACTTTTTTCATAAAAAAAAGAAGGAAACAACCGAAAGTTCACTTTATGGGAATGTGCTATCGAGTCAAATATATAAAAAGCGATTATGTATAAATATAAGCTATTAAATAAGCCCTTAAACAGCTTTCTTTTGTTACTGTAGCCTTCTAGTTTCTACGAGTCAGTAGGTGATTTATAACGCCCTGTCTTCATTATGGCTTTTTCAGGGGAAGTCGGTCGAGTAAAACGAGTTTTTTTGTTCATCGAAAAACAAACGTTTCTGAAAAACATGTATTGTGTTGTCAAGTATGGATGGTGAACTTCATGTTATAAGGTTCCTTCACATTGAATTTTGGCTTTCCGTTCTCCCCTTCACATTGGATTCCGTAAGGCTTCCGTAAAGGTTCCTTCACATTGAAACGTAAGAAATTACGTTATGTCGTTAAGTTACGTTACGTCTCTTAAGTTATGGAGCCCTTTTCACACTATTACGTCCACTTTCACATACAAACCCATAAGCCTCTACATAAAAATCCATAATTTCGTCACTATCAGCAGCAGCGGTTTTTTTTGAACTAGCAATATGTGGAACGGTGAAGACTCAAGCAGCTCTGATGATGAAATTTTGATGCTTTCTGCAGCTCTTTTGTGTGTAAAAGGAAAAAGCCCAAAGAAGAAAAAGAAAAGAGACTATTGGGTGAGACCTATTTTTACATCTGAAAACAGAGATGCATTTGGACAGTTGAACCTTCTACAAGACATGATTCTGTGTGATGATGAAGAAAAGTTTTTTAATTTTACCCGTTTTTCAAGAAGTGAATACCTTGACATATTTGAGCAAGTCAAAGATAAAATTCGGAAGCAGGATACAAACTTTCGAAGAGCTATTTCTCCTGAAGTCAAGCTGGCACTAACTTTGAGGTACCTGGCAACAGGAGCCTCCAAGACTTCATTGCATTACGACTTCCGTCTGGGAATCTCTACAGTTAGTGGAATTCTAAGTGAAACTTTAAAGGCTGTTTTTGATAGTCTGTCACCAACTTACCTGCAACCACCCTCAAAAAGTCAAATGGAAAAAATTGCAGACGATTTTCTGAAGAAATACAAAATGCCAAATTGTGTAGGTGCAATAGATGGGAAGCACATAAGGATGCAGTGTCCAAACAAAGGTGGATCTCTGGACTTCAACTACAAAGATTTCCATAGCCTTGTACTACTGGCTGTCTGTGATGCCAGTTATAAATTCAGCTTTACTGATGTAGGCGCCTATGGCAGTGAAAGCGATGGTGGCATATTTGCAAGATCAGATTTGGGAAAAGCCATTGAAAACGGAAGCATACAGTTTCCTGCAAACAAATTGCTACCAGGCTCAGATATAGCTTTTCCCCACTTCTTGATTGGTGATGAAGCGTTTCCACTGAAACCATACATAATGAGAGCATATCCTGGCAAAAAACTGAATGATCAACAGAGGATATTTAATTATCGATTAAACTCGGTCAGGAGGATAATAGAAAACAGTTTTGGGCTTCTATCACAAAGATTTCGCATATTTAGAACAGAGATAATAGCCCAGAGAGAAAAAGTTTGTCAAATTGTGCAGACAGCAATCTGCCTTCACAATTTCCTTATTGTCAATAGAGGTGTCACTCCTGAAGGTAGCTCTTCAGCATCATCTGATGGCTTGGGAGATATACGCCTGGCCACTAGCAACCACAGCTCAAGACCTACCCGAAACCTACGAGACAAGTTGGCAGACTATTTCATGACTGAAGCTGGTTCAGTGAGAGGACAAATGCAGAGGGCATTTCAAGGCTCATTTTGATTAGTCCCGATATTTTACTTTTTTTTTCCTTTAATTAATTTTGTAAACTGTTTATGGATGACTGCAACAAAGAATTAAAGCAAAGAATAATCTCAGAAAGGTTATTAACATTATTTCAATCTCGTTTACAAAAAAATATATGAAAAAGGTAACTTCAATTACAAAAGAAGCTCATTCTGTATGCAATGTATTTTTCTTTCTATAATTCCTGATGATACTCAGAATCTCAAGTTGACAGTCCAGTTTGTCTTCCTGCGCCACTTGCTTGAAATGGGGTAAGATCGACTGAAGGAACATGAAATCTGGATCTGAAGTGGGACCACTTGTGTCATCTTTCTTTCTCTTTGAAGAAATTTTTTCAACAAGGTAGTTCTTCAGGGTTTCCTCTAGCTCACTGCTGTCTTCCCTCACTTTAGAAGAAGTACTGACTCCTGATCTCTTTCTCTTAACATGATGAACAGGACCAGGTGATACTGGGAATTCCTTTGGTAGGTTCTCCTCTTTCGACAAGTTAGCAGACCCTGGATCGCAACTTTCCTGTAATAAATCTTCTGGGGAATAAATAATGAAAGTACGTTCAATCTCTTTATCAGATTCTATTTCGGTAACTTCTCCTTGAGTATCACTTGAAGCATATGGCTGGATCTCGTCAGTATAATCAGTCATCATTGGCTTAGGTTGATTAACATTGCTGAAGGTTTTTCTATTTCTAGGCACAATCACATCTTTCAAAAAATCCATCGCAATCAGCATTTTTACCTCTCCCGGCTTTATGTCGACATCTGCTAGACCAGATCCACTTGGGGGTTTCAAGTTTTTCTTGATCCTAGAATATCTTTCCCGAAGGCCGGTCCATCTTTTCATCAGGTCCTCAACTGCAATGAAAGAAATATCTGTAAAACAAGTAACAATTCAAACAATGCAGAGGTGTCATTTGCTGAAACCTTGGGAGGGACCAGGACCTGGAGCTTAGCCCTCCTATTTTTGGCCGCGAAGCGGCAGCAATTATAAAAATAGATCACTAAAAAGTGTATTATTCCTACATTTGCCTCTTAGACACCTATTTTAGAGAAGCAAATAACTTATAACAAATATCGTGCCGTGAGGTGTCTGAGTTTTCAAAAGTTCAGTATTAGGAAGTATCATTTTGTCTATTTTCTAATAAATGAACTGGATAAATCGCCTCCCCCTATAATCCTTCTTTAATAGTAATGTTAAATTTAAAACTGAGATCGATTTGGATTTTGTTGTAGTTAAATTGATTTTTCCACAAAAGTTGAGGGAAAACAATCTACTAATTGCTTACTGGGGTTATAGGCTAATAGACTTATTAAATAAACAGCAATAGGAAGCATCTTGCAATGAAAGACAACTTGGCCAGTTAGAGTGCTATGTAAAGTTTAATCCAATGGCAAAGGCCAGTTAGAGTGCTATGTAAAGTTTAGATATAACCACTAATCTTCTAGGAGCTATGGATACAATCTGGATTTGCAATTTGAAAAGCTTTGGCATAGGCTACTAAGTTTATTTATTGCAAAACATTGATCTCCATGTTGATCTACTAAACTTAAAACTTGTCATTTATAGCATCATAAAGAAGTACAGAGCTACTCATTGTCTAAGCATGTTATTACTTTAGGGGCTTGAATTTATGCCACTGATGTTAATACCTATTTGTATTCAGAGTTGCATTATATTATAGTACAATATTGAAATCAGTGGTCACTTACAGAAGTTTAAAAAAATCAATCAAATGGCAGCAATTTACTCTATCTTGAAAAGCCAGGGAGATAAAAGTGGCATTTTGGCATGCAGGTTTGCTTATAAGGTATTTTTGCTCTAGTATCCAATGGCAAAAAGACAAAATCCAAAGACTGAGGGCAAATCTGTGATTTCCATCACAGCTGAAAAAAAACTTTGGTAAAGGTGCAGTGTAGCTCCCCCTGATAAAAACAGCTTATTTCTAAGGGTATATTATTCAATCAATTGGGTTGTAAAGTTGCACAGATTGCAGCAAACATCCAGTAGAAGCAGAATGCAAACAACAGACTTCTTACTTTGTTTTGCTGTTCTTTGTGTAGGTCCTCTGCAACCTAAACTCCCGGGTGAGCTCAACAGCACCTTTAACAAACTAAAAACTTTGTTAAAGGTTCAGTGTAGCTACCCCGGATAAAAACAGCTTATTTCTAAGGGTATATTATTCAATAAATTGGGTTGTAAAGTTGCACAGATTGCAGCAAACATCCAGTAGAAGCAGAATGCAAACAACAGACTTCTTACTGTGTATTGCAGTTCTATTTGTAGGGCCTCTGCACCCTATACTACCGGGGGAGCTACACTGAACCATTACCACCCTAATAACTTTGGTAAAGGTGCAGTGTAGCTCCCCCTGATAAAAAAAGCTTATTTCTAAGGGTATATTATTCAATCAATTGGGTTGTAAAGTTGCACAGATTGCAGCAAACATCCAGTAGAAGCAGAATGCAAACAACACACTTCTTACTGTATATTGCAGTTCTATTTGTAGGGCCTCTGCACCCTATACTACAGGGGGAGCTACACTGCACCTTTACCACCATAATAACTGTGAGCTATGATGGAATCACCTTCCAAGGCTCTTTTACTAGGCTTTAAAGGTACAAAGAGTACTAGCCTATGTAGATACTGAAACAAAGGAAATGAAAGGAAAACGAACATTATGTAGGTGGCAACCAGTCATAAAACTGGGGTTTCTACCTCCCCCAAAAGCATTTCTTAAACCAGTTTTGCCTATGAAAAGTAGCAAAGAAACTTACCAAGAAAAGTTCTTCCACATTCTTTGTTGATTTTCTCAACAAATGAAGACCAAGCGTTTAGCTTCTTTGCAGAGTCCTTATAGTCCATCTGCTTTTTATCGTACAAAAAAGGACGTTGTTTGACAAAGTCAATTATTTTTTCATCAAGGGAGTCCATTTATCCCACAAAGCTTGAAACTTTTGCGTAACGTAACGTAAAAATAGAGCCCGACTCTATTTTCTATGTTCGTTATGCTATGTAAAAATCCTACGTTACGTCGAACGTAAGAGAACATAACGACCAAAACATAACGTAACTTCTTGATGTGAAAGGTTACATAAGACGCATAAGGCAGTGTGAAAGGCATGACGTAGCAATGTGAAAGCACCTTAAGGCTTATAACCCTCCGTAAGACCTTACGTTACCGTACCCGTAAGTCAAAACGCAATGCTAGAGCTCTGACGGAAGAAGTTCAACATATTTCAACTTCTTACGGTTACGTTTAAGCAAAATGTAACTTAAAAGAGTAAATATTTGAGTTTGTACAAGCTAGAAAGTGTATATAGCTCAAAGGACCCTGTTTTCAAGGATAAGCAGTTTAAACTAAATTCTTTGGAAAATTTGAGCCCAAGTTTTTTCATCAGCAGGAAAGAATGCAGTAAGTCTAGAAAATATTTGTATAGCTCTAAAGATCCTTCTTTCAAGGATAGACCATTAAAACTAAACTCTTGGGAAAGTCTAAGCAATAGCTTTGCCTTGGCTGGAAAGAATGTTCATGGTAAGTCTTGTTGTGTCTTTTTTTATTTGTATCCCTAGGCTAGGATAAGCTTTGATAAACTTTCAGCACTCTGAAAGCAATGCTATGAAAAATGTACTCAGTTATTTTTCTTCAAAGACCTGAATAAAAACTAGCCTAGCTCAATCTGACCTAGGTATTGTCAGGTATTCTAACCTTTGAATGTCTTGATAAATACTCTTTGGCTCTGCCTTTTCAGCACTAAACCAATTATTGGAACAATGATTCTCAAATGAAAGAGATTTAAGATCATAGAGAAAAAAAAAATGAAGACTAAGATAATATGTTTGGTTATGTAGTAGTTTTATAAGGGCTACCTTAGGGATATATCCAGGATCATTAAGGGAAGACAAGTTGCATTGTCAGAAACACAAACATGATATATGAAAAGAACATAAAACAAGGAATCCAAAAATATGTTTTAAGTCTATTAAGCTGTTTTCTCCTATCAAACTACTGATCTATAATGCTAATTTGTATCCTAGGCTTCTGCCATTTTTCATGATTGGATTCAATATGGTCTATTTGAGGCTAAATATTTTTTCTTCAAATGATAAAATTGTACAATATGACCTTAAATTTTGATTGGAAATAAGTACAAAAGCATTACAAGCCAAAATAATGTTTATAGCCTAGGCAATAGGGTATATATTTTAAGTTTACAACAACACTGTATTTACATTTCTAACATATGGAACTTGTATTTAAAAATAGGTGATTGGAAATAAGTACAAAAGCATTACAAGCCAAAATAATCTTTATAGCCTAGGCAATAGGCTATATATTTTAATTTTACAACAACACTTTATTTACATTTCTAACATATGGAACTTGTATTTAAAAATAGTTTTTAATTTTAGAAGTGGTTTAACTTTTTTGAGGGAATTCACTCCAAACAGCATATTAACAGTAGGCTACGGTAATTCTATGTGTTGTATCTAAATACATTTAGATGGATTTGTTGACACAGAAAGATAGGTCTGTATCAACTATGAAACTTTAGTAAGAATATAAATAAATGATGAAACCATTTTGTACAAAGATTTGAATGACACAGTTAGATTATCTTTCTTATCAACAAAGTTTTTGAATTATAGGAGGATATGCTGAGAGTAGTAATATATTTTTCCTCTTTCCTTGTATTGTTCCACTTACTGTTGGCATAATTTTTGTGTTTAATATTGTGACAAAATTAATAAGAGTGCATTTGGTAAAGTCTGAAAGTAATGGTAAACAAATTAAAAATGTACTCAGTTATTTTTCTACTAAGAGCTGAATAAAAACCAGATTAATCAGACCTAGGTATTCTACCCTTTGAATGTCTTTGATAAATGCTCTTTTGCTCTGCCTGTTCAGAACTAAACCAATTATTGGAACAATTATCCTCAAATGTAGGAGATTTAAGATCATAGAAAAAAAAAAACTACTTAATACAAATTTTATAAGGGATATCTTATGGATATATCCAGGACCATTAAGGGAAGATAAGGGGCATTGTCAGAAACACCAACATGATAGGCCTATATGAAAAGGACATACAACATGGAATTTCAAAATAATTTTTTTTTAAGTTTATTAAGCTGTGTTTTCTTGTCAAGCTAGTAATCTATAGTGCTTCCTTGCATCCTACTGCCATTTTCCATGATTGGGTCCAAGATGAGCTATTTAAGGCTAATTGTTTTTTCTTAAAATGATAAAATTGTACATTATGAGCTAAATTTTGATTGGAAATAAGTACAAAAGCATTGCAAGCCAAAATAATCTGCAAAGTTTTGTTTATAGCCTAGGCAATAGACTATATATATTAATTTTACAGCAATACTTTATTTACATTTCCAACATGCGAAACTTGCATTTAAAAATAGTCTTTAATTTAGAAGTTGTTTAACTATTTGTGAGAGAATTCACTAAAAAGAGCATATTCACAGTAGGCTGCAGTAATTCTTTCTGTGGTATCTCAATACATTTAGATGGGTTTGTTGACCCAGATAGCCTATGTCAACTACCAAATTTAGTAAGAACATAAATAAATGATGAAATAATTTAGTACAAAGATTTGACTGTTGCAGTTAGATTATCCTTATTATCAACAAAGTTTTTAAATTATAGCAGGATATAGTATATTCTTTAAAAATTGTGATAATTTACTTCTCCTATCTATCTCCCTATTTTCAGATATACTGAGAGTAGTAATATCTTTTTCCTCTGTTCTTTTATTTTTCCACTTGCTGTTGGCATAATTTTTGTGTTTAATATTGTGAAGACAGTAATAAAGGTGCATTTGGTAAAGTATGCAGAGCCTTTTGGTATATGTACCTTTGTCTAAGAGCCTAAAAGAGATGTGGATATCCTTGTATCTGCTTTTTTCCATTTTTCTGTATAGAAACTGAATTTTGACTGAATTAGGATGGCTGGGCTAAAATTTTGAGCCCAGCCAGCCCAAGGATAAGTTATCTTCCTGCTTTTAAAAAGTTTACCCCCTGCTTTTAACAAGAAACAAGCATCTTGCTCTTTTTTCCAAAACAAATAGATTTTTTGTAAGCTACCCCAGTAAGGCTTGGTTTAACTATCTTCAAGGACAGTTGATATAGATATTACTTCAGTTAGTACAGTAACAAATGTTTTGTTTTTGAATATAGGCAAAGTGCTTGTTTCAAAAAATTAAATTCGAGACGCAGTAAGTTTTCCTTCTTTTCCAATCAAACCTTGACTTTCTATGGTCTAGAAAATATTTTTTTTTGGTGCTCCATTGAATTTAGGAGAAAAATCAACAACATTTTCTCAGTATTTTTCACAAATAAGTTGCAATAAAAATTGGGCTATAAAATGAGTATGTTTAAAGTTGAAAAGTTGAAAAAGTTAGTAATAATTGTTATTTTTTCTAGTTACTGAACTTATGAAAAGATGGGGAAACTTGAGGGAGCGTTATGTTCGTCTAAAGAAAAAAGGGAGATCTCTTCCAAGTGGCTCTGGTGCATGTGCAAGCTTAAAGCCAGATGAACTAAAGCTTGTGCAAAGAATGAATTTCCTTTCGGAACACATAATTGAAAGGAAACGTAAAACAACAGGAAATAGTGATCAAGATCAAAACATTTCAGGGGAGATTTATTCAGAGAATATAGGAAGTGTCTGTAGTGAGAATCCTTTGGACTATACTACAAGTATTTTTGCCACTTCTCCTGATATGGATGTTTCGGAGGCTCCAGTTAGCAGCCAACAAAATAACTTTTATGATGTGAATGACATTAATTTTATTGCATCTAGTGCAGAAAATATTATCAACAATATGGAAACAGATATCCCAAGTTCTGAAACTTCTAGTAGGCAGCAAATATATGCATCTACAAGCCATAATGAAAATCAGAAAAGAAGAAAAACTGGGCCTGCAGATCAGACAGATCTGAAAGAAGCCCTTGCTGGTTATTTTAAACAGCAAGCAATTGAAAAAAAAGATAAGCCAAGTGAAGATCAGCATGATCCAGAGTGGTACTTTCTTCAATCACTTTTACCCCATCTAAAAAAAAGTACCAGAGGACTCAAAGTTAGAGTGCCAGATGGAAATTATGAAAGCAATGCAAAAATTTATTTAATCATTCATTTTATTTTCAGTTTTTTAGTCAAACTCAATAAAGCTTTTTCTTTTTTCTCTTTGGTAAGCATTAAATTGTATGAAAAAATAGCTAGTAGGTCTAAAAAATAACAAATATTCCAGCAATGTAAATAATTAACAATAATAATACTAGTACCACAATAAAAACATGATACGAGAAAATAGTTCTAACCTTTTTATGGCTTCGTTTTGAAATGTAACAACTGTTTTTAGATTTTCTTTTAAAAAAAATAATCTAGCTAAATTTGGTATTTTAATTCAATTGGAGATTGCAAAAAAACCAGGTAAAGAGGCGCTTTTTAACATAAAGTAAATAAAAATGTGTAAAAAGGCATGCCTGCCATGAAACTGTAGTTAAATAGGAAACCATCAAAAATTTAGAAACTGCCACGCAATGCCCTTTCCCTTTGCCAGGGTACTCTTCCAGAAGATGAAACTAAATATCTAGCCAGATTATCTCTAAGGCATTGGGAATTTCTTGAAGCATTATTGCTTCCAAACTGTCTGCCTTCAGATAAGACAGAGCTAGTTAATGTTTTTTGTTGATCAGTCTGAGTTCCACGAGTCTGGACTAGAAAATTATGCAAACAGAGACAAGTTGAAACCAGTAATTTTGCATTTTCTGGCTGGAGAATAATCTCAGTCCGAAATATTCTAAATCTTTGTACAAAAATACCAAATGCATTCTCAATTGATTGCCGGGCACTTGAAATTCTATAATTGTAGATTTTTTGCTCTTCTGAAAGCCTATTCCCAGGGTATGGGCGCATTATGTAGTCTTTTAAAGGGAAGGCCTCATCAGCAACAAAGTAATAAGGAAAGTTTTTATTAGTTCCTGGCAATGGGGTGGGGCCTGGAAGTTTAATTTGACCACTTTCTATTTTTTGACCAAATTTGGATCTTGAAAATATCCCACCATCGCTATCACTCCCATATGTGCCAACATCTACAAACTTAAACTGGCAATTTGCATTGCATGTAGCTAGCAGAACTGTACTGTGATAGTTCTTATAATTGTAAAATTGGGAGCCTGCATTATATGGGCACTGAATACTTATGTGTTTACCATCCATGGCTCCCACACAGTTTGGAAGGGATGTTTTTGTTTTAAATTGTACACTTATTTTTTCCATATCCCTTCTGTCAGGCAGTCTTAAATGTTCATCCTTTAGAGCTTCATAAATAGCATTGAAAACCTCTTTTATTATGCTAGATACTGGAGACAAGCCAACTCTAAAGTCATACTGTAATGATGTCATTGACATACCTGTGGCAATATATCGAAATGTTAATGCCAACTTTATTTCAGGTGGTATTGGCTTCCGAAAGTTGGTATGATTTTTTGTTAGTTTGTCTTTTACTTTTGCTAATATTTCAAAATACTCATATTTTGTAAACCTTGTGTTGTTTAAAAACTTCTCCTCGTCATGAACAAGAAACCTCAGGTTAACCACCTCAATCTGGCCTTCTCCTCTCTTTAAAGATAACAGAAGATTTGGCAGAGAACCCTCAAAATAAGATTAACAAAGGCAATCTTGCCTTCTCCTCTCTTTAATTTTCACTTAAGATTGAAGGGCAGAGAACAAGCAACATATGCTTAACCAAGGCAATCTGGCCCTTCTCCTCTCTTTCCTTTTCACTGAAGATTGAAAGGCGGACCCACATTTTTCTCTTCTTTCTGAAAAAAAACAGGGTCTTAATGGAGGTAAGTATTATTCCTGCTGCCAACCAGGGGTCTAAATTGATTTGGATAGGAGGAAGTACATTACCCAGAGTATTGATTGCTCAACAACTGCTTTGCCTAGTAGGAAAGACCCTACTCAAATGAAACGTTATTAAATACCACAATGTTTTACCCTTAATTTTACATCTTCACAAAGCCTCTGACCCCTCAAGATAGCAAAAACATAGCTATTGCTCCTATGAAATAATAGTCTTGACTAGAACAAAATAATGTACTAGAATTTTCCTTGAAAATAAGAATGTGCAATGGATTTCATATAATATAAGGCCATTATAATATACTAGGCGTGAGAAAGCCTAAGGAATGTCCCTGTTCCTACCTGACCTTAATTATTACTGTCATCTAGCAATGACTAGTGAACACAAAAGGAACCCAGTTAATTTTTTTTTCAGATTTAGATTATTAAGTGTTACCAAAAGAGTTAGTAATGAAAAATCTTAGTAGTTGGATTAATAATTTCCTATAATATAATTAGTTAGGCCTCTTAAATGCTGACTGATGACATTACTTTAGCTTCTTTTAGATGTTAAGACTAAGGGTATAATATATTTTAAAAAAGGCACATTTTATTAAATAATTTATTAAAATATTTTTGTCATAGAAAACAAATAAGAACTTTGAAAAAATGCACAAAAAGGCTTTGTTAAAATTAAAGCGACTGAAAAAAAATGCAAATTATTAATAAATATAAAAGAATGAATTTGGAATTTACAACATTTACGAAAAAACAAGCAAGGAAAGCGGGTTTAAAAAACGGGTAGAAAATATATATATATAAATAAACAACCCACAAAACAAACTCTTATTATGAGTTGTTTCCTTATTTATTTACCTTAAAATATTTTTTTCTTCCTGTGTTTAGTTGTTCTTTTTTTATGTGTGTTATTTTTTTTTAATATTTTTTTTTCTTTTTTTCATGGGGCTGAAATATTCGCAATATTTTTTAATTAAAGTATTGATTTGTTTTTATTCATTTCTGTTTCACTGCTTTATTAAAATTAAAACCCGTTTTTTCTTGCTTGTTTTTTTTGTAAATGGAAAAGCAGCAGGAAATTATTTAAGTTTACAACATTAGTTAGGATGAATGTTAGGATATATGAAAGTCATGATATATGAGTAAATGCCCTTTTTTATACTCTTTCCTAATCCAGTAATTGCTTTTGGGGAAAATTATATTTCAACCACTTACGTGCCTAAAAAAGTTCTAGGCGTTTACCCCCTAGAAAATAATCCTTTATGAAAGGACTTTATTCCCAAAAATCTACTCCTCATTGAAAATTCACCCTGACGATAACCCCCCCCCCCCCTGTCCTGCAGAAAACTCCGCCAAAAATGTACGTCTGTTTTCCAATAACGAATACTATATGTAAGCAATTGACGAATTACATAACTTAAAAGGGCACTTAAACATCTACAATGTGTTTCTCTGATTTTTGTAGTTTGGCAGGGAGGGAGATACCTCCCTCCCTCATTTGGGAGGAGATATATCAGATAAATATAGAATTAGTTCTAAGGAAAGGTGAAGGTAGAACTTGTTGTATTACCCCCAAAGCTGTAATTAAGATTTTTCTTGGGGGATGGGTACAAAAGAAACCTTAAAAAACACAAAAAAATGTGATATTGTTATCTACTCCCTTTATGCTTTCATGGAATATTTCTAGTCTACTCTGCTATTATGAAAGTATTGAGTAACATTAAACCCCAAAATGAGCAGAATTTATTCTGTATAGGAGGGGACTACCCCTTCCTGCTCCACACCTCAACTTAATGCAGAGGATGATCATTAGATCAGAAATTGAAAGTTCCAGTCCTTTTTTTTAAGTCAAAAGTGATTTTCGAGAAACCAGCAGTAGGGGGGCAGGGTGCTTAATGAAAGAAAATTTTTCGGGGGAGGGGGTAAATGCTGTCCACTTGCTAAAAGGGCTCAAAACAGCCCATAGTAACCAGAAATTTAATATCCTGTGTCTAAAAAATAGTTGCAGGAATTTTGCAGCTGCAAATGGCAACTTTTCTCAACATACAGTTTTTTTAGAAACATTCTTTTAAACTTTTGGTTAATATGGAATGGTTCACCTTTTAGGGTTCAAAATGAAACTTCCCCCTAAACAATTATTGAATTAGGGAAGACCTGAATTATGTTGAATATTTACAGAACACTTAAATAAATAGGACAACATACTTTACTTGTTGATTAGATTCCTCAAGGATAGCTACAGCAGCGAGTACCAAATCATCTTCACTGTCACTGGTTATTTGTGCCATCTTGTGGAATTGAAACCTTTTGCGAATGATGATTGTGATGGTTTTGTACGCTGAAGGTGCATTATTCTATAGAAAATTAACGTTGCAGTGTGAAGGGAAGATTTTTGATGTGAAGGAACATAAACGTAAGACCCGTAACAAGAAACGTAACAACCTTACGGTTGAACGTAACGTAAATCCTTACGTTTTCAATGTGAAGGAACCTATAGACTGAAAGTTTTTCGTAGCTGTCAAGGTTGTTTTCAGCATTTTCTATAGGTGTCTTATCTCCCCTAGATCGGTGATAATTAGAAACTACATTAAAATAAGTTTTCAACTGAAACTTAGGAGTGCCATTAAAACTTAAAACGAACATACATTATTCCATATAAATAAAAAAGATCATGGCAGTGTTGTTTCTACATTGAATTTTAATAAAAACAAACGAACAAAGATTAACTTAAAAAAATAAGGTTTTTCCGAGGGAAGTAAAGAGCGAAGTCGAAACTTAAAACGAACAAAAATTATTATTTCACAGCCTATCTAACATATATTAATAAAACTAGTACAAAAAAAACTGATTATGTTTCCCTATGCTTTTAGGATTATACAAAACTAGCGCTTTACTGAAAACACAAAAGTCAAGTATAAAAACAGGATTATTGATTTAAGAGTCAAAAGTAGGTATGTAGCCTGACAACGCTAAATGAATCTATAAAGCTTTCCATGGCCTTACACCAGTTGTGACATTGGTAACTTTCAGTATACAACTAAATTATCTTAAATACATAAGCGTAAAACTAAATATTTCTTAATAACCGCGAAGTAATTTAACAGCATACAGAAATATTGGATTGATTTATCAAGCAGCATTTTGCTCTCACCAGCTATAATACCAAATGCAATAGTGAGTAATATACAGTCTTAAAATGTAAGAAATATGCTTTAGTATTACTTGAAATGAAGATCAAATAAGACATAATATGAACTCTGAAAATACGATTATTTCTCTCTATACAACAGTGAATTTCAAGCTATGATACAAATTCTAAGGCTAGTCTATAGTCCTAATACTATCAAGGTGGCCTTACTTCGAACTTGTGTACAAACTAATCATGACAGATTGTCCATGACAGATTGGCCTTTTCAGAACCAAAACGAGAGCCAGTCATTGAACTGAGCCATTGTGCAGAAGTGATACCAAATTAAACATAAAAAAAAGTTCAATCCTAAAATGGATTGTTGCTTTATCTTAAAAGGAATTGATCCTAAAAGGGATTAATAATGTTTTGATTCTATAAGAAGTGACCTTAATTTGTTTGATTTTACTGTACCAAAACTCCTACATTATTTTGTGTTTTCAGTAAAGCGCTAGTTTTGTATAATCCTAAAACCACAGGGAAACATAATTAGTTGGTTTATTTGTACTAGTTTTATTAATATATATTAGATAGGCTGTGAAGTAATAATTTTTGTTCGTTTTAAGTTTCAACTTCGCTCTTTACTTCCCGCGGAAAAACTTTGTTTTTTTTAAATTAATTTAACATAGCGCGTTCTGGGCGGCCTGCTTTCCGTAATTCTTTGTTGTAGCTTTCATGATTGTGTCGCTAAAGTATTTTATTTTCGTCATATTTAGGTCTATTTCATTAGGATTAACCTAACTTCACTTCTTGAGTGTGGTCGGGATAATTCATAAGTACCTATTCTGTTCTAGACACGTGGATGGTGATTTAAAAATCTTTAACTTGACTCATTTTAACCTTCAAATAAAAATAAAATTCTTATTATTATTTAATTATTATTGTTTTTAATAACGCGAATCAATGCCTTACGTTTTAGAGATGGTTATTTTTCAAGTACTGGACCTGTTCGTTTTTCGACGGAAACGACCTAGCAACAAGTTCTAAACCTCAAGAACAAAGCATAAACTTCAAATGTTCCAAATGCCTACCATCGCTGAGGGGCTATATACTAGGTCGCTTCAACACACCTGAGGGGCTATATATATATATATATATATATATATATATATATATATATATATATATATATATATATATATATATATACTCAAAACGAGTGGAAATTAACATGAGTACGGCTCACAACTCCTATGCCTTCTCATGGCCAGAACATAATTTGCACTTTACTGAAGAATAAAAATGAACGGGCATTGCCAGTTTAATATACAAATGCTGATATTCATTCCTTACAATCTCAATAATTTTTGATTTATTAAAACTATAAAAGTGAAAACATCTAAAACTTGATTTTTTTCAGTAAAGTGAAAAGTATGTTCTGGTCTTGAGAAGGGAAAGGGGTTGTGAGTCCTACTCATGCTATTTTCTGCTCGTTTTGAGCTTGACTCGGTCATTTATTATAATTTAAGTTCGTTTTAGGTTTCATATATTTATTGATGCCGATTGAGGGTTCTCAGATACACTGAATCTGATGTTGTGACTTTCATTAAGATCTCTTGAAATTTAGGAAATTTTCTTAGGTTCATAGCTTTTGATGGGTAACACTAAACATAACGATGTATAAGATAACACTTATCTTATACATTCAGAATCAGCACAACAAGTCGATTCTTTTGATATGTTTATTGATTACCACGATATATCTGATATATCTATTCGTTATCACTACTGTTTGAAAATATTTATGGTACCCAAACATGTTTATTTCTGTACAAATCAGCAAAAATGAACAAAGAAGAAATAAGAATAGATTAAGCAACAAGAAATAATATATAAACAAGATCAAGAAAATAAACCCTGCAAATATAAACATATAATGGTACCTAAGTGAACCAACTTAAAACAAAAATTGTGTCTGAACAAAATTTTCTTCAGAACGATTAATTTCCCTTTTTTGTCATAATGTGTTCATTGAGTAAGAAGCCACAGGAAGTATATAATTTCCAAAATTTAGCTTGCTGGAGATACTTGAAACTACAGATAAAAATCATAACGACAAGTGATGAAATGAAGATTATGATGAGCGGCAACAACATTCTAAGCTACTTTTAATACTTTTACTGTAGTTTAAACACAAATAAGTTTAGATAGCCAGGGATTTTTTTTTGAAATTTTCATATTTGAACATCCTCCCCAGTCAAAAAGAACTGGACACTATCCCCCTTAAATGTTGCTACGCATCTTGATAAACGATAGCAGCAGGGAAGAAATTACTGGGACTCTAGTTTTTCAAACTTTCAAGGATGTTTTCGGAAATTAAAGACCTTTATGATGATTAGAAGGATTTTTCTGCGGGATGGGGGAAGAGTTTGGAAACTGCGCAAAAATTTATTCCAGGGGTCAAGGGATCTTGAATCATACATTAAAAAAATTGTATAATTGTATGGAAAATAAAGCAGAACGTACGAAACATTTTAAAAGTATGACGATTTTGTGCGTAGCATGAGCACAACGTTCGCCTTCTGTATTTGTACCCCGGGTGGGAGTGTTTCGAAAACCTCAAAAGAAATTTTAAAGGATACAATTGCTAAATTTCCTTGGACCCTTCTGATTTATCTCCAAGGGGGTTTTCCCCTATATCCCCTCCTTGCCTGTATGCTTGTCTCTCATAATTAATAACATGACTTGAAACACATACATTTACTTCCTACCTCAATGTCGTTCTTTTATATTCATTTTACAATAGATAGATACATCAGTGTATTTCACCAAAAACAAAGCACCGAAAACAGAATACAAAGCGAAAAAATACCTAATCTAGCGACAAAATAAATTAATTGTATAAAGCTTTCATTCTTTCTAAGCATTTATCTATGTACACAATAACTCGAAATATCATGGTTGAGTATTTATATTTCAATATTTACCTCGTGATTTTCAGAGTCTTGGATAGGGGGCTCCTTGGACAATTATCAACGAAGATCTCCCATCTCTGTCCATTTTAATTTTCTTGGTGCTATCAATATCATCAAAATGATAAGCAGCGAACTATACACATTACAGATTCTTATGATAAGAAGCAAAGATCTAAAAGCTATTTAATGTTGATATGCGTCATTGTTTATCTAATCTTAAATAAATTAATATAAAGTTTAATTTGAAAATCTCAGGGAGTTTATCTTTTTCAATTTTATTTCACAGTAATTGCCGTTAAGGTTGTTTTTCTTATTTATTAATATTCTGTTAACAAATAAATTATTATTTATTAATATTCTATTGTCAAATAAATTATTATTTCATAAAGAATAAAAAAGTATACATAAATATTAACCTTATTATCACTTTTTTTTTATTCTGCAAGAATTGTTCCTAAAAATAGACTCTTTTTGTTCTTTTTGTTTAGTTTGCTAAAATATCTCAGAATAGTTTCATATGCATTATTTACGTTTAAGTATGGTGCTAATCAAAATATTCAAAAACAACTATTAATTATCTGATAAAAAAATGTGTTTAATTTAAAAGGAAACACTTAGAAAAGGGGAAAACA
>NC_142802.1:55520485-55605291 GCF_049724085.1 Artemia sp. Qi Xiang Cuo
TTTCAAATGAGCCATTGAACAACCCTCTACGATGTTCCAGTGCCAAGCTATCTCTGGATACAAAAGAAAAAAAAAAGAAAAAAATATCCCGTTTAGGCAGAATGTTTTAGTAACTGCGACTTTTCTTGATTTTCAAGCCAATATATTTCCCTTGCTGTTCAAACCAAGGGACATATATTTTCCTATACAGGGGTTTCGGACAAGGCGGTTCTAATGGTGTACTTTTTGTTTTGATCTGACTCCTCTGTTAGGAACTATGGGTTTTTATATTTCTTAACATTGGAGGTGATCGTCTCTTACTAGGTTGCTAGCTACCGCTGCAACCCGGATGTCTTAATTTTCGCATGTCTATAAACTACATCATTATAATAACGCTGCTTGTCACTATCAATTATTACTTCTCGATACGCCTGGTCGGTTCAATACCTTTGCTTTTTTCTTTTCAAGATGCTATCTCTGTTTTTTTGGTAGTACTGTTTTTTTAACTTGCGTGTAGCTTGCTAGATTGAAACCATTATGTAACCATTAGTTGAATGTTTAAGTCACGTATCAAGTACCAAGAACCTAACAAAAAATTAAACTAATTTTTAAATTTTCAGGTATTTTTCTAGTCTAAATTAAAAGATTAAAACTATTGTTCAGACACCATAAATATTTTTGCAGTTTATAACTTTAGCGATTCTGGACTAAAAACGACGAAAATAAAATAAAAATTAATTTTTTCAATTTTTACGTCACGTCGCTCATTAAGTCATATATGGTTATTAGTACACAATAGGTTTTAGATATTACGTCATGTCACTTATTACGTCATATATGGTTATTAGTAGATAATCGGTAAAAAATATTCGTTCTTTATTACAAAAATCGGAAAAACTCTTGGATTTCTACTATTATTATTTTCACGTATGAGAGCATAAATAGTATCCCCTTCAATCATGTTTCTGTTCAGAATATTTTTATTCCATTACCTTGGAGGTATAATAGCAGCTCGGACAATATTTGCGAGTACCATGGCAAAGCATTGGCTGCCTGCGTATCCAGATAGAAATATATTAGCTTCTGCTTGATTCCAGTCAGCATGTATAATTCTTGATACCTTTCTATTACTATCAAGAGTAACATATCACTGTGATCAAGTTTCGCATTAATATTTAATTTTTTCTCTTTTGTTGACACCACCGGTCCGACACTAGTTATCCTTTTCTTATTTTTGGGATAAATTTCTATTAATAAGGATTCTTCAACTGAAGGGATTCTCATTCTTTTTCTGGGACCTCCAACAATGGAAATTTTTTTCCTTGAATCTGTTGTCCTTTAGAATTTACTTCATTTGTTATACATACTTCATCTGGTGTACCTCTGAGTTGCCTTTCTGGGAACTCAAACAATGGAAGATCTGTTCTATAAATTTTTCTCAAACTGTTGTACTCTATTAAAGCATCAACATCGCAATAAATCTTTGTCTTATCAAATTCTACTAGATGTAAACCTGCACTAGTGGTCACACGGGAAAGAGCAACGTACATCATACCTGGACCAAAGTAACGATTACCTGCGTCAACAATTGCACACTGTAAACTTAGTCCTTGGGACTTGTGTATTGTAATGGCAAACGTCAGTTGAACAGGAAACTGTCTTCGCGCGTAACAGACTTGCTTCAAAACTTCAAAGAGCAAGGTGTCTCTGCCAATTTTAACCGGACATTCTAGTCCGTAAAATTTTACAAGAACTCCAACTATTTCTCCGTTTGGTGGCAACTTAAAGCTTTTTAATGTTCCCATTGATCCATTTACTAGCCCCTTAGCAACACAAATATTTCTTTGGAGCATTACACGTGCACCTACTGCAAGCAAAAAGCTCATGAAAGAACCGGCTGTTCTTTTTTTGTCGTTGCCAAAGTTTAAAACAGTGTTTGCTGCTTTCTGTTCGATTTGTTTGTCGTAAACAACTGAAGATAGTCGATCAACTGAAGAACGTTTAACGTAGTCTGAGCATATTTTTGTAAGAAGTAACTCGTTAACAACCATACAATTTTCATTGGGGGCCATACGATTGACAGGTCTATTTCCATCTGCATACAATTTTTAGTAAATATCTATAATTTCATCATTTGAAGCTCTGTAGGTGTTCCCAATTTTTCTTTTGTGAAGACTATTCAAATTATCACCAGAGCATAACCCCTGTCTAATTTCAGCAAGTGTATTAGCATAACTCTTATCCATCTTTTGTCTCACATTTATGCTTAGTTCCTCATACTCAAATAGATGCCAGAGGTTGAAAGTACCAACTGATCCGATCCTGTTTTTTACTTCTAGTCATGTGAGAGGCATATAAGGAGGATTACCACTTACTGGTCTTAATTGAAGAAAATCTCCCAAAAATACGCAGTTAGCATTACCCATTGGCAAAACAAACTGCCAATATTTCTGATAGTCTTAAATGAATGTATGTTAAAAGAAGAGACGAAACCATACTAATTTCATCAATAATAAAAAGTCTTGTCTCCTTAAGTGTTTTTCTCAAAGTAAGAAGTTTTTCAGTGGAGAGAGGTGTGTATTTTGTGGTGTTTTCCTGATCAATAGCTAAACTTAAACAACTATGTATTGTTAAACCATTTATGCTATGTGCAGCAATACCAGTAGGTGCCATAACTACAACGGGACAATCTCCATTCTTGAACTTGTTGCAAAGTAGTCTTCTCACGACACTGATAACCCTAGATTTTCCTGTACCCCCACATCCAGATACAATCAACTTCAAAGATGTTGCACCATTGCGCTTGGTAACTGAGTCTAAAATTTTGTCAGCAACTCACTTTTGATCAATATTGAGCGACTCATAATCATTTTTCAACCTGTCTTCGGTGTCATCATTTAAAATCTGTTTGTTTGCGTCCAACAAATCCTCCATAGCATCTGCTGCTCTGTCAATGACTCCTCCCTGAATTGCATTTTCTGGGTCATCTTCAATGTTTTCATCAATATTTTCTGCCTTTAGAATTTCTTTTGCACGTTCTCGGACCCTTTCTTCAAATTCTATATCGCTTTTCCTCTTAACAACAAATTTTTCGTGGTAAGCTACCATGTCGGGATAGTTTACACTTTCAACACAGTAGGTTTCGTAGTTGCTATTTCTAATGACTACTAGTTCATTTTCATTTCGCCAAGGTTTAAACAATTTTAAAAGATCTCCTTAGTAAGCATTTTTCTTCTCGTCAGTTTCAAATGGGTTTACCTTTCTGTGCTGTATGATATACGGTTTAAAAAGCCTTTTTCTGAGGTAGAAGGACCCGTCAGTTAACATCCTATTATCATCAGTACCATTACGCTCCCGTTCATACCAAGACAATAACTGAAAAAGACTGATATTTTCCATATGTTCCGGTCTTTTAGGGTAGATATCAATAACCCAGTGGGCAATGTACAAATCACTACTCTGTGGATCGTTTTTAGCAAGCTTTTCAGGCTCCTCAGACCTTCTCCGTGTCCTCTTCACCTCGCTCTTTTTCGCAAGGTCAATATATCTAAATTGCCTTGAAATACTATACAATTTAGTACCAAAAAGCGTATCAACAGCTTCAACTGCTCCAAATTGACGAGTTCTTATGGACTTCAACAAGCAGGACATAGTTCGTTGACCAAGACTTTTGCATGCATTATTTACTTCCTCCTACATTATTTCTATTTCGACACTCTCTGCTTTACTTGTGTAATCGGTAATGTAATACGTTAATTTAGAGCCCAAATGGCCAATATATTGAACATCAATGTTTGCTTGATTAGCAATAAGTAACGCAGGAGAATAGTCATTTATATAACGCTCGTCATCTCTTCGAAGCAGATGATATATTCTTTTTCTTGGCTTTTTACGGTTTGTACCATGAGACAAGCAGTCAAGGATGTCATATAATTCTGTTCGTTCCTTTGTAGGACGAGGAAAGCCAAACTTACAATAAATAACCCATCTCTCTCTTTTTCTCTTATATTTTCTTTGACAACAAATATTACAGCGGAGCACGTGACGGTGTTTGACCAGTTTGTAAAGAGTTGGGCAAGTCAATCTATTTGGTATTTCACAAGTTATAATACTATTGATATACTGAATTACTTCAGACGCTGTTGATTTCCCTATAATAGGAGCATCTTCAATCCACAATACACAATGTACATGAGGCGCACCTCGTTTCTGATACTCGATACGCCAGAAATGATCCATAATTTTACCAAACAAAGGATTTGTCTTTGAACAAATTAGCTCATTAAATATAGGTGTCCATTTTTTGTCAAAGTGCATGGAAACTGAAACTGGATCTAGACACGTCAACTCTGCTTGGGTCATTTTTGCTACACCAAGTAAGTTCTTATGGACAGTCCGTAAATAGTCAATAAATTCAGGAGAGTACCACTCAGCACATGAAACTGTCAGAAACAAAGTCGGTGGACCCAAATGCTCAATCATTGACTTTACTTTATAGGAAAGAGATTGAAAATACTGCTGAGATCCTCTGATTTTTGATTGAAGTATACTTATACTTCGCTACCATGAACTGTTTGATTTTAAAATCGAAGTGCGTTTAACGTTGCTCCTCGACCTGGGATTTTCTTCCTGGGGAGTTCATCTTTAAAAACTACTCTCTCGGCTCTTTCAAAAGAAGTTTGAACAGTTATCAAAAACTTTGAAAAATTTGAAGTTATCAAATATCGTAATTATTAAAAACTCCAAACAAAAAAAAACTAGTAGGTAAATAAGAGGGGTTGCCTCCTCCTTAATACCTAAATCTGTACCCTCAAAAACGGAAATGGAGAGTTCTAGCCCTTTTTTTATAAGCTAAAAGTGATTGAAGACTGACCATCCCCTGTCCTGAAACTGCTTTTGATATCCCTTAGGACACCTGTTCGACATGGTACTTATTTTGTACTTTCTCTGGGATGGTTGAGTTTTGTGTATGGGGGAATTATCTGGGGGGATTTTCCGCGGGTGAATTCTCCTAGGGAGGAGGGGAAATTTTTCAGTTGGAGCTTGTTGAGGCTAGAAGGATAATGTAGTCAAAAGTACATAAAGCATTCTGAGATATCTAAATAAAAAATTTTCAAGTAGCTTCTGATACAGCCTTCAATAAGAAGAATAATTGAAATTGGTTGAAGACCCCTTAACTAATATCACAAAAATAAAAACTTACTATTGCTGTTGTATTCAACTTCTTTAGCATACTCCGAAGTTTGGCATTAATAGCAGAACTATGGAAAATGTGAAAAAATTAATCATTTTTCCTCCGATTGCATGCTTGCTCAGTCGGGAAGCCCAGCAAATCATACGTTTGGATTTGGCACGTACTGATCCCCTTTCACCAGCACCAAAAACAGCCTCTGAATCTTAACTTATTCCAAAGTTGTTTTTTTTTTTGGGAGGGGGGGTCTAGAAATGGATTAACCGCTCAGCAGCAGCATATTTTCCATAATTTTCAATTCATTCTTTAGACTCTCTCTCTACTAAGGGCTGAAACACACATATATATATATATGATTTTAATCCGCATCTTTGAATATAATTTAGGTCATCTAATGAGGCCAGCTAGGTCATCTGACATTACCATGTATAATATGGGGAAGGGAATCGCTGTACGGGAATGCAGCATATGGGGAAGGGAATGCAGAAACGCTGTACACTTTAATAAATCGAAGCGGGAAAAAGTAAAAATAGAAAAGCCCATAAACAGCCTGATTCCATGATTAAGAAGAAGTCGACCATTTTTTAGGTAGAAGCAGGTTAAAATTGAGTGTACTATTTCAAATAAGGCTCTGCCGATGTAATCATAAACGGGAACATAGCTAGCGGTTTTGGACGTCTCGTGTAAGAAGTTTCTTCCTTTTTGAGTAAGAAACTCAAATAGTGGTTAGATGCAGGGTTTCCACCTATAGCACGATAGTGCTGTTTTAGCACTATTTCATTATGTGTAGCACTGTATCACGTGCTCAGGGTTGCCATCTTTAGCACGAAAGTGCTATTTTAGCTCTGTTACAGCCAATTTTTTACTCTAGCACAGAAAATTGCTGTGTAGCACGCAATTTTGGGCAATCGTAGCACTTTGGGAACTGAACGTGATGACAACCCTGGTTAGATGTGCCCATGATTTGACTGATAACTAAGACAAAGAAACAGCGTTCGTTTCTATCTTTATTATCGTTCGTCTGTAAGAGGCTTTACGTTTTTATTTAACAACGAGTTTATTACCAAAACCGTATAATGTCCTCATTCTGGACACTGTTTCAGAGGGGTGAGGGGAATCCGCAATTGATGACAAACCTTGAAATGTTCCAGACTATCACCTATCCCATAAAATACCACAATCCTCTTCTTAGGGTTTGAGAACTAAATTTTCCATACGCAAAATTCGTGGCCACCTCTGAGGGACGTAACCTTTGTCCCTCGGCAGTGGCCATGAATTAAGTGGCCGTGAAAAACCCGGCATAAGGCTAAAAATTCTACTCGAAGAAGAGGAAAGCCTAAATGTCAATAAGTCAACAGCAAACAAGAAGCCCGAGAAGGGTATGACAATCTTGTAAATAATCGTCTTTTTTAATGTTGTAATCAAATGTACAAAAAAATTGTTTAGGAAAATGCAAAAATAGAGAATTTTTCTTATAAAATTCCAGGAACTGTAAAATTAGATTTTTTTTTATTAAAGGCTGTGAAAGTCTTGGTCCAAGTGAGACATTTTCTGAAAGCATTGTAGACTGTAGCATCTTATTTTTTAAAACGTGAAACATTTTGATCCCGCGTCTAAAGACTCTGAGCCGTGTCTTTACAGCCTAGTTCAGTTGCTACTCGGCAAAAAAAAAAAAGGTTTTCCATAGGCATAACGTAATGTGTACATCAGAATCGCGCATGCGTGTGGAGCATGAATCTTGTGTGGTTTTAATCTGTTTCACATTTTTTTTTTAACGGAGAGTATAGCCTTTGTCGATACTGTATGTATATTATTTGAAAAAAACTATGTTTTCTAAAGAGTTAAAGAGGCTGAGTAACAAGTTCGAACCTTAAAACGTACAGGGATTAGGAGGTACAGTTGGGGGGCTGCCACCCCCCCAAACCTCCGCTTCCGTATATAAAAGGGACTATGCCCTCCTCAACGCCTCGCACTTTACGCTAAAGTTTGACTTTCTCACAACACTTTTTTTTAAAAAATAAAAACTTTAGCGTAAAGAGCGAGGCATTGCGGAGGGCCCAGCCCCTTTTATATACGGAAGCGGAGGTTTGGGGGGCGGCAGCCCCCCAACTGTACCTCCTAATCCCTGGACGTTTTAAGGTTTGAACTTGTGACTCAGCCTCTTTAACTCTTGAGAAAACGTAGTTTTTTTCAAATATTTTCTGAACGTTTTTTTACTGTTTATTAATTATTATTGCTTGACTAACTGTTCGCTGATGGTGTCTGGATTTAAAGTGGGGGGGCGGCCGCCCCCCAAACTCCCCGCTCTTGAAGATACTTGTATTAAGGCTTTTAATTCCTGACTAATCAAATCAAATGCACAGAAAGATTTTCTTTTTTCAACTTTTCATCGAGCATGCGGTTGTACGACATGTTATCAAAGCAGTGGAGACTTACCTATAACCTGAAGGCCGACTGTGATATACTTCTGGAGACGCCTGTTGAGCCGAAGGATTTAATAGATTGGATTTACAAAAGAAACTGAGTTTCTTTTTTAAACTTTAAATTCAATATATAAAAAAAAATTCTCTGACGGGGAATTGAACTCGGGTCTTCCGCCTGATAGTTAGGAATAGCGACCAATGTACCACAAAGACACGTTACATTATTTTTATTCTGTGCCATGTATTTTTGACGCAAGCAAATTCCCACAAAACTTGATATTTGGTTTTTGGAACAGGGAAGGAGTGATCAAATTGAGCTGAAATTTTGAGGATAAGCTCCCAGGCCACAGGAAAGCTTATCCTAAAAATTTTAGCCCTATCAGACAACGTTAAAGGGGGGTTGTTGTGGGAAAAATTAACATGGGCTCTTATAAGAAAACAAGGTTTTTCGTAAATGTAAATTCGGGGCATAGTTTTTTCGGTCTGAAAATATCAAAAGGCCCTGCTGGGTCGAATTCCGGTTCGAATGAGTCCTCATTCACCCGGATCCGTTGCCAACTGTGGCCTGTAGGCGTGGCTGATAAAAAAAGAGAAATGAACTTTAAGTGGCTATATTTGTTTTTTGGAAAACAGTGAAGGAGTGATCGGATTGAGCTGAAATTTCGAGGATAAGCTCCCAGCCCCTAGGAAAGCTTAACCTATAAATTTCAGCCCAATCGGACAACGTTAAAGGGGGGCTGTGGTCGGAGGGTCGAAACTTCCGGCCCACATTTACCCATGAAGATAAAGTCGGAGGGGAGTTAAATTTTGCACGTTTCTTAGTTGGAGCTTGGGCTACAAAATGCGATCACCGCTGTCTCTCTGCGACCGCTAGGACCGGAAATCGCTTAACATTGTGGTGGGTCGCCTCTTTATAGAGGCACAAGTGTGCCTCCTTGATTCTTCTCTACTGTGTCTGAAAGCAAACTGCATTAATGGAAATACACGTGACGGGGCCAGGCTTTGCGCGTAGGCCCGGGACTAGGAGCGCAAATGCCGAAGGGCACAACAGAAATATCGAGAGATTTTTTTTTCATTAGCAAAAACTGGACTGATGTGATTTATCGTCGAAGTGCCAGGTGCATTTTGCTGCTTCGTTGCCTATTCACAGAAAAGTGATTTTAAACAACACAGGAATTCCATGGCCGCTTATAAACTGTCAGATGTCTCCCAAGAATGGCAGCTGAGAGCTCGGTCTCACCTCTCTCTTGCATTACTTTTGGCTCATCACTCATCAGTTGCCTTCCGTTCGGGGCTTCCACTATCTCCGAATTTTCGGGAATTTCCTTGTAAATCGCTTGGGCCAAGGGGTGCCAAAGACGCTTGGGCCTTGGTGCACCAAAGACTTAAATCTGGCCCTGCACGATACAGGCAATAGGGTAGTGGCTCTTGGTACACAAGGAAAAGAAAGTTAAAATTTGTAGGATTGTATTTGATAACATATAAAATAAAAAAAAAACAGTTGAACTCGCATAATATAAACCCCCACAGTAAAAAAAAAAAAATCGTGTTGGGTCTCTTTGAGGCTTAGGTTTCGGGAAGTTCCCCGTCCCAATGGCTCTAAGAATGACGTCTGTGGATGTCAAGAAGGCATAACCTCAATCCTCAAAGCGCAACTAAATATTCATAAATTGTTGACATTTAGCTGTTTCATTAGGTGTTCTTGCTGATGCAATTTATTTTGTCACCATACATTTAATAAAAAAAAATGTGTTGGCGTATGCAAATTTTATTAAATAGATTCAGTCTGATTATGAAAGGTTTTTGTCAAAAATGTGTGATAGTTTCAAGTCTTACAGCGTATCCGATAAAACAGTTCGTGGTAATGAACTAAAATTAAGGAGCGACCCGGCTCAATAGCAACCAAAACTCTAAAAAACAGAATTTTAATATATCGTGAAAGGGCTCATTCGAAAGGAAATTAAAAGTTGTAGTGCCCTTTTTAAGTGATCAAAAGATTGGAGGGCAACTAGGCACCCTCCCCGCCCCTTTTTCCCAAACTCGCCTGATCAAAATTTTGAGATGGTCGTTTTGTTCATCATAGTAGAAAGGCCTAATAAATATACCTTTGGATATAACATGCCCCCCCCCCCAGAGCCCCCGGGGGAAAGGTCTTTAAGTTATAAGATTTGCCCATTGTTTACGCATAGTATTTGTTATTGGAAAGTATGCACACATTTTTGGACGGGGCGGGGGCAAATTTTCTGATAAGGTTTCTTTCACGGGGAATTTTCTATGGGAAGGGAAGTTTTCTAGAGATGAACGTGTCAGGGGCAATTATACACTGGGGGAATTTGCGATATGTCTTTTTATGTCTCTTGCTTTCTCTTTTCCGTCTCAGTTTTACTCGTAATGTTATTAAGGATAATTTTCCTGGGTAAATTTTCACCGGGATTGAACTGTCTAGAGGATATATCCGTGGGGAGAGTATTTCTCCGTGGAGGTGGGGCCAGATTTCCTGGGTTTATTTAAAAACGATCAGAAATTTTAAAAAACAAGTTTTTTCAGCTGAAAGTAAGGAGCAACACTAAAACTTAAAACGAACAAAAATTATTACGTGTATGAAGAGGATTGCCTCCTCCTCAACACCTCGCTCTTTAAGCTAAAGTTTGAATTTTTTGCCAATTCTTTAAGAACGACTCCTGAAACACAAGGGTCGTTTAGTTAGAACAAAAAGAAGCTTTTTTAAAAATGCTAAAAAAAAATTTAGCGTGAATAGCGAGGTGTTGAGGAGGAGGCAACCCTCTTCATGTACGTAATAATTTCTGTTCGTTCTAAGTTTTAATGTTGCTCCTTACTTTCAGTTGAAAAAACTTGTTTTTTTTATTGAATAACTATCAATGGCGAAGGTACCCTTCTATATGCTTCAATTGGCAGGAAAAGCCAAATTATGGCATATGCGTGGTGTTAATGGCAAATGAACCAATTCTGGAATCAATGCTTCCTCGCTTACCTTCCCACAAAAGCATAATGAGAGTTTTTAGAACCGTGTTGTTACGGTTTATGCCACACTACATCGTTTGCCGTTTCTCTGCAAACACAAATTGTTTTCATAGTCATACTTTGCGCGTGTCGCATCCCCTTGTTAAAAAGACTGTAATCCGAAAAGAGCTATTTGGAACGCAGCAGGCTTCACGTTGACAAAAAAGCGGCTTATAGAAGAAGGATCAAAAAAGCAGCTGGAAATGAATAGGACTATGTTTAGAGGGAAAATAATTGAACGAAAGCATCTGTCTTTTAGATTTTTGATATCGGATCGTTAAGAAATATGACAATTACTTACTAGGTCCTAACCCTCTTAGGCAGATGCTAGAATTGCACGAAGGTGCAAATAGCTTGTACGGTCTGTTGAATGAAAACTTTCCATGCCATAATTTGTAATATATCGAGAAGTCAAACTGTGGTCGAGGTCAAGAAGTGGTCGAGTGTCCGTAATCTAGGTTGTGCAGTCACGTTCAAAATTAATCAGGCTCAAATCGTGGGTTTGGAGTTGAACGCACCTTATCTGATAATTAGCCCCGCTGTATTGATTATCTCGTCTGTAACTTCACTAGAACTTTCTTTTCTATTTTTATTTTAATTGGTATAAAAAGGCTAAATACTATTTCCCATGCAATCAATTAACTTCAAATCTGAAAAGGCTAAACTTATTCTTTGGAGGGAATATGTTTTGATTTTGGAAGGATATGGTGTAAATTTGGGATAAAATTAGATGCACTAGGATATATTTATTTAAGAGGACAAGAGTTTAGGAATTTTCTGAGGGGCAGCAAGTGTTGGGGAAAGTTTTGCTTGTAAACTTTTGAACAGGAAACAGTCGTTGAACAGGAAACATGAAACCTAATTTTAATACAATGTTGGTTGTGGGTCAATTTTATCTCTGAAATTTATATTGGATTCTAGAAGCTTAGGTGGGACACGGGTTTAATGATGCTCTGTCCCTTAGAAATGGGAATCAGAATATCTAGGTTTGTAATACCAGAAAGTAGAACTCGGACAAATTTAATATAGTAGAACGTGTTTCTAAAAACTTCAGAAATGATTATATATACAGATTTCTCAAGTGTTACAAGGAGTTCCTCTCGTACAGTATTTCTGTAAAGTTCTTCTCCTGTGTTTGTTTTCAAACCATATATATATATATATATATATATATATATATATATATATATATATATATATATATATATATATATATATATATATATATATATATATATATATATATATAGATAATGTAGAATAAATGAATAGTTTATAGTAAAGATACTCTTCTTCCATTGCCTCCAACGTAAACCCTTAGCTCTGAAAGATACGACTACACGCTTACCAGTACATGCATACCAATATTAGATGACTATCAATGTAAACCCAGACATCACCAGAAAGGTGTAGTAGAAAGGTTTACATGCTGAGGGGTTCCCTACTCGACACCACCTGTACATGTTGGAACGCCAAGTGTAGCACGCAGTTGTACCACGCGTGGTACGAATCCACCACGCTAGGCACATTCCCTAAACACTTGTTGCACCTTTTCTACGCTTGGAGGGCGACACCAGGTGTGCATGGTTTCTGAAAGCTGAAGACTCGTCAGGTTTTGCTGTTCCGCTACCCAAGAGCGGATCCAGGATTTTTTTTTTCGGGGGGGGGGGGGGTTACTAATTTTTGACTCAGTTTTCGATTAATTTTACTGATTTTTACCTAGGTTTTACTAATTTTCGACTTATTTTCGACTCGGTCAAAATTTCGGGGGGGGGGGGGGTTAAAGCGGGTAACCCCCCCCCCCCCTCCCCCCAACCCTACCCTGGATACGGCCTTGCCGCTACCCTTCTATACGGAATTACCCAACTAGAAGTGACTAAACCCTATATATGTATTATAGACAAAGAGCCAGTCTCTTTTTATAGCAAAAACCTACTTCATAGTCATTTGTTATATTCCTCCACTTTTTGCAGCAAGATTTTAGCCCTTACATGACTTCATTCAAAGTTTTGTTTTTGGAAATTTCTTTCTAGTTAAGTTTTAGTTGATTTTTATAGTTATAACCATTTTGATAATTCTAAGATTATACAGCAAAAAAATCACGTTTCTTTCTTAAATAGTTTGACAGCTTTAACACGCATGTAAACACCGACAGAAACACACACACTTGATTTTCTCCCTCCAATTGGTCTTTGCAGACGAGAATGGGAGCATTCTGCCCTTGTGTACTCGTGTGACGTCATTCGAAGTTGGCTTGTCTAGTAACTTTTTTGCCAACTGTTATAGCTTATAGCCATTCTTGTCGTTTCAAAATGATTTGGCAAAGATTTCAAGTGCTGTATCTAAGTTGACTAGTTTAGCTACTATTCAGCACAAATAAACACAGGCAATATTTTCTTCCTCTGCACTCTACGGCCGGCATGACATTATCCAAAGTCCAGTTTTCTCGAACTTTCTGTACAAGCAAGGGTTTTCTAAATTTTTATAGTTTATGGGAAGCAGTAGCCTAAAAAGTCGGTACCGGTATTTCAGAAATACCCATTGGAGAGAATTTTCTGATGATTCCCCTCTGAGATATTAGGTGTTCAAACTATATTTCCAGAAAAATTTAGCAGTTTTTAAAACCAACACAAAACAAAGACATTCAAGGGTTATACCAATCTATGTAAAGAACACTAAGGCTAAGAACAATAAGTCCTACTAGGATAACCATTCTAGAGCCCGCATTATTTTGCATAGCTTTCTGCACTTGTTCGTTTCCTTCTTTGACATTATCAGTTGAGATAACAGCTAAGTCTGCAATTCTTTGAGCATCAGACTCTTGTGCAAGAACGTTATTAGTAAGTTCATCTTGAAGATGAGCTATTTCAAAAATTTTCTTCTCTAGATATTCTCTAACTAAGTCTTTGAAATCATCAGTAGCATTCATCATCTGGAATAAAAAGGTAGCTAAGCTTTAAAAACTACAAGAAACTGACCAGCAATACATTTTGTTTTATTAGAGTTATGCCCACTACTAAGCTTGAAATACACATTTCAATTTTTAGTTTGGCAACATCTATTATTCAAAACTATTTTGCCAAAAAAATTCAATTCAAGGTTTAAAGGTTTTTCATGTATCATTTTTGAAAAATTTTCTGAAGAAGACATTGTCCAAAGAGAAGTAAAGAGCCATATTAAATTAAGGCAAGCAGAAATAAGTCATATAACAATTCAAACTTAAAACAGACAAAAATTACAATTATAGAATAAATAAAGCCAAAAACAAACAGAAGTTGAAATAAATAATCACATTAAACATACAGATAATAGATATTGATACAGATACTCAAATAAACCCTGAAACGATAAGAAATACAATGAATAGGCTACTCAAGTAAAACTTAAAAAAAAAGAAGAAATTACTACAAACAGGAGTCTGGCTGCCACCCCTTCCCTTTCATCTGTAAGCCATCTAAAGGTTATTGCACCGTTTGTGTTTCATCTAAAAACCTGTGTGTGTTTTGAGCAGTCTGGGTTAATTTTCCAAAAAATCGGCGAAAATAAAAATACAATAGAACCACTATAATCATATACAATACTATTGCGCTGCTTAAGTAAAAAGCAAAGTGGCTCTCTGTACTATTTATTTCTTTTTTTTTACCATGGCACTTTGCAAGGAAGGAGTTATCGTATAAACTTCAAAGGGGGTTTATTCGATTGGGAATCAAAGTTTCTAGTGCCCTTTTTAAGAGTCAAAAGTGACTAGAGTGCAAGCAGGTTCCTTATTCTCCCAAAAACATTATGTAATGATTTGTCCAATAGCTATTTTGTTCAGCATAGCTGAAAGGTCCAGTAACTCTGTCTCTGGGGATGATACCCTCCCCCTGCCCTTAGGGCAAAGATTGTAAGTTTTGCACTTTGCCCATTATTTACATATAGTATTTGCTGCTGGAAACGGGAGGGGACATGTTTGACCCTTAGTGTCCAAAAAAGCTCAGGGTATTAAGATGAAGCTTTCGGGGAATGCTAAGGGTAGTTTTGAACTAAATCAAAACGCATTATGTGCATGCAGGGCCGGATTTAAAGCTTTGATGCTTCTAGGCCCAAGCGTTTTGCTGCTCCATTTTTGCGAGATTTTTGGGGGAATCCCCAAAAATTCGGGGATACTGGAAGCACTGAGCAGAACACAACTGATGAGCCAAAAATAATGAAAAAAGAGAGGTGATACCAAACTCTGAGCTGCTATTCTTGGGAGATATCTGACAGTTTATAAGTGGTGACGGAATTCTTGTGTTGTTTTAAAATCACTTTTCTGTGAATAGGCAGCATGATGACGGAGGGCATCTGGTATTTTGACGATAAATCCCACCAGTCCAGTTTTTGTTAAGACAAAAACATTTGTGATAATATATTGCGTCCCTAGGCTCAGGCCTAGTGGGCCTCTTGGTAAATCCTGGCCTGTGTACATGAAGTTTGTCAAAATAGCGTATCTCTGGAACGCCTAAGGGTATTAACATAGAGCTTAAAGGGAATGCTGGAGGGGAGAGGGTCCATTGACCAAATGGCAATATGTGCATGCTGCTTCTACGGCTACTACTACTGCTGCTAGCAGTACTAAAATTACCACAATTCCTACTTCTACTGCAACTACTATAAGGCTAATGGTATTAAGATGAACAATTCAGGGAGTGTTGAGGGGGAAGTTGACTTAAATATAACACGATATATGCATGCAGATTGAAAAAAGGGCATATCAGCGGTATCTTAGGAACACCTCAAAGTATTAAGTTGAAACTTATAGGGTATATTGCATGGGATGTTGAACTAGTCAAAAGCCACTACGTGCATGTTACTACTACTGCTGCTACGACTACTATTTGTATTGCTACTACTACTAAGGCTAAGGGTATTAAGGTGAAAATTTAAGGGAATATTGAGGAAATGCTGAACTAACTATTGTTACTGTTGCTACTACTTTTAATACTACTACTACTAACAACTCACGGCAGCACCAAGCCGCCTGAGGCCAACACAGATACGCACGCTCCTGCTCCACCCCAATCTATTCAAAGCCTCCCTTTTTACACCCGCCCACGAAGTTCCCATTTCCTTTAAATCTTTCTTTATGGCGTCCTCCCACCCCAGACGGGGGTGACCTGCTTTCCGTTTCGCCCTAGATGGTTGGCCGAAAAGAACTATCTTTGGCAATCTATCATCATTCATTCGTACAACATGCCCTAACCACCTTAACCTTCCTTTCATCATAGACCTAGAAAGCGGTATTGAACCACATTTTTCGTATAGCCTATAGTTTGAAATACGGTCAGTCAGCCGGGTACCCAGAACAATCCTTAAGTAATTTCTCTGGAAAACATCTAGCAGATCTTCATCCGCTTTTCGGAGCGTCCATGCTTCAGAGCCATATTTGACCAAAGTCATCACTGTAGATTCTAATTTTCTAATCATGGTTTGCAGACTTATCTTCCTATTCTTCCAAACTTTTTTTAACTGTGAAAAAACACCCTGAGCCTTGGCTATTCTATTTTTAACATCTTCACGGATCCCACTATCTTTACCAATAATACTACCGAGGTAAGTGAAGCTGGCCACCTGGTCAATCTTTTCATTACCCAACGTCACCTTTTCATCTTCACTTATTCCTAGCCTTAGTGACTTAGTCTTGCTAACATTAATTTTCAAAACCAATACTAGCACCCTGAACTCGCAAAACCTCTAAAACTTCATTCATTTTGCTCACACTTTCATCTAGGATGCTGAAATCATCAGCATAATTCAAGTCCAGGAGACTTTTTCCTCCCCATTTGATTCCGTGGTCTCCCATTGCCTTTCCTGTGCTCCTTAAAACAAAGTCCATCAAAATAATCCATATAAAGGGGTACAGAACTCAACCCTGCTTAACTCCTGATTTAATACAAGACCAGCTGCTAACCTCATTTCCTACCTTAACCACAGCAGTGTTATTCTCGTACATAGCACTAATCACTTTAATGTATTTGTCTGGTATACCATATAAGGATAAAACCTTTACTAAAGCTCTTCTATCAACATAATCGAACGCTTGCTCATAATCTATAAAACTGAGGACCAAAGGTGTTTGAAAACTCAGGCACTTCTCAATTATTAGCCTAAGAGTGACTACTTTTACAGCTACTACTTTTACAGCTACTAATACCATTACGCAGGCCAAGGGTATTAAGATGAAACTTTGACTGGATTTTTAAGGGGATGTTGAAGTAAATAAAAACACACTATGTGCATGTGAATTGTCAAAAGCATGCATCATCTCAGAAACAGCTAAGAGTATCAAGTTGAAAATCTCAGGGTATACTAGGAGGGATTTTAAACTAAATAAAAGGTACTATGTTCTCACTACTACTGCTGCTATTGCAATAACTATTACTAATGCGACTAATGATATTAAGGTTAAACTTCAGGGAATGTTTAGGGTGAGTTTCAACTAAGTCAAAACACATTACATGCATTCATGTTGCCAAAAGAGCATATCAACAATATCTCAGGAGCAGATTAGAGTATTAAGTTGACACTTTCATAACATGTTGAGGAGGTGCCGAATTAATGAAAAAGAATTATACACATGCCACTCCTACTATGATTACAGCTAGTCTATGACTTCTGCTAATGGTAAGGGTATTCAGGTGAAATTTTCTGGGAAAGTTGAGGGGGGCATTGAACTAACGAAAAGGCTTAGAGTATTAAGTTGAAACTTTCATGGCATGTTGAGGGGGATGTTAGACTAACGAAAAGGCACTATGTGCATTCCCCCGCTACTGATTCTACTACTGCTACCACGACTAGTATTAATACTACTACGACTAGTATTGTCACTGAGACTAAGGGTATAAACGTGGTGGCTGAGGTGGTCGCGGTTGGAGGTGGCTCATGTGATTGTAGGTTCTAGTACCCTTTTTAAGAGTAAAAAGTGATCAGAGGGCGACCAGCCCCTCCCCCCACCCCCAAATCCATTTTTCTCCAAATGCATCCAATCAAAATTTTAAGAGAGCCATTTTGTTCAAATAGTCAAATAACTATGCCTTGGAGTTGACATAATCCCGATAATTCTGGGCAAGGGCTGTAAGTTGTACAAATTGCTCATTGTTAACATTCAAGGTTTTTTATTAGGAAAAGGGGGAATGGTTGATTCTGGGTCTCCAAAAAGGCTTAGAATAAAGAACAGCTGAGGGTACTAAGTTGAAACTTTCAGGATATGTTGAAGATATGTTGAAACTTTCAGGATATGTCGGAGGACAACCAACCACCCTCTCTTTTTTACATCCCCCTCACTTCAGCACTGATCAAAATTTTGAAAAAGCTATTTTAGTCAAAATAGTCATAAGGTCCAATGGATGGCAACCCACTCCATGATTCCTGGTTAAGGATTGTTAGTTAGCCGTTTTACCCATTGCAGGACACAAGCAGGATTTAGGGGAGAGTGGTATGGGGTATAAGGTGGGACACAGTACTTATCTGCCATTTAGCATTCTTTAAACAATTCAATAAAGTCACCTAGTATAGTTAATTCAATGGTGGACATTTGGGCAATAGTTTTTTGTTTTTTATTTTGTAATGGTTGGCAGAAATTGTGTGTGTAAGATAGCAAACGAAAGCTAAAACATCAGGTCATGTTGTGTGGCCATCTTGTGGAAAAACATGCAACAGTAAAAAAAAAATCAGACACAATTTGCAAGTAGAGGTTGCATGGTATAGACCGGGACAAGGATAAGTGGTATGTAGTGGGACATGATATACTACATATTGAAACCTTCAGTTCTGGTTTTTTTAAGATAAAAGTTCTTTTTTTTCTCGTTTTTTGGTTCGTAATTATCCCCTTTCCTCTTTGTGGCAATCTTTAATTTTCTCTTAGTAGTGGTAACACCATTTTGTTTTTCTTTTATTGCGTAGGCAGTTAAAGTCACAAATTGTAACTGCGTAGTTTTACGGGTGAGTCAATTTTGGTCGAAATTGACGGGGAGAGAAAAGAGTAATAAAGTTGATTCATTTGAGTCAATGTTGCAACCGGTGAGGGTTTGGATTGGCTGGAAATAGTGTGTTTACGGATAGAATCCACCCAAAGCCAATAGGCGGCTTGGCCGTTCTAGGGGCAAGGTTTCGTAATTATCTTCAGTTCTTATATTGAGTTCAGAGAATAGGCCTATAGTAAGAGTTCTTTTCTCTCCCTCTCTCTTAACATGAGCGTGGCGTGCTTGTGACTAAGGTTGGAACCATCTCTGCCAGCGGGCAGTACCTTCCCCCCTACCTTATATTCTAAAACAAGAAATTTCAACCTCACATGCTGACTGGTGCTCCTGCTAACTCTGCTGGAAGAACTTCGCCTTCCGGATGAGTAAACCAAGAACTGTTTCTGGAATATCTCCAACATTTCAAGACTTACTCACATGCTTCCCCTGAAAGCCCAAAGCTTCTGATAATGGACAACTACGAGCCCCACATTTGTTATGCTGTTGTGCAGTTTGGGAGAGAGTTTGGTATCAATTTCCTAACAATATCACCTCACTGCAGCCATTGGACAGTTGCATGTATTTTCCCTTCAAATGCCAATACAACAATGCTGTGGACAACTGGATGCTATCCAACCCAGAGAAGACCGCGACGATATACGAGATTGCGTCTCTTATTGGCCAAAGCCTCCTTGTATCTTTCACACCAAACAACATACTGAGGGGCTTCAAAAAGGCAGGGATATAGCCCTACAGCCCGGACATCTTTACAGAAAAGGATTTTCTAACCTCTGCTGTAACTGACAGACCTATGCCTGATACTTTGGATTCAGTTGAAACTGGAAAAAACTTGGCCGAACCCCCCATTACAAGTGGGCCTGAACAATCCTCTACACCCTTTTCAGTTATTGAGACGCCAGAACAAGTTCAGCCATATCCTAAAGCAAATCCACAGTGTACTGAGTGGCAGAGGCAGGAAGAAAGGCTCTACAAAGATACTTATTGACACTCCTGTGAAAAGACAGATTGAAGAACAAGAATCCGAAAGAAAAGATAATAAAGTACGGGGTGGTAAGGCTAGAGGAAAATTAAGGACAGTTGGAAAACTAGAAAAGCAAAAAAAGACCAGACAACAAAAAGCTATTTGTGGATTCAGAAGGAAGTGATGATGAAAAAATGATTCTTCATGATGACAGTGATGACTCAATGAAACTAGGTGAATTAGAAGATGAAAGTGAGAAAGAGGAAGAGGTCTTTTACAATGTCTCTACAGGAAATTTTGTTAATGTTGTTTACAAAGGAGAGTATTTCTCCTGGGTCTGTCCAAGAGAAAAACGAAAAGTGTCAGAGTGAGTGTCATGTGCATGGCTGGTCTAAGAAAGTGGAAGTGGCCAGATCAAGAAGACTCAATATTTTATCCAAGGGAAGACATATTGAAAAAGTTGTCGCCTCCTACCCCAGCACCCAGTACAGCTTCCAGAGCAGCGTCATACTTTTTGTTTGCTGACTGGTAGTCTAGTCTTGTGCCTCAGATATTTTTACTTTTGGAGTGGAATTTTTAATATAGTTTTTATATGATGAATAGTCAAAGTTTTTTATCAATACATGAATCTTTTTACTATGTCCCAGAGTATACCACCTCATGTCCCACGATATACCACCCCCCAGTACTCAGTGGGACAAATTGTATAAGCAGGGACACCCCCCTTTTGTTCTTCTAGCTATACAAGAAAAACCTGGAAAAATCACAGCTTATCCTGCAGTTCTGGGGCTTTCTTTTGAGCCATAAACCATTTTTCTATTCCAATGTTAACCATACATTTTGGAGGTTTTCCAAAATCTGCCCCTGCATATACCACTCTCCCCTATCATATAATAAAAGGAGGAACGTTTGATTCTGAGCATGTCTGAAAAGGCGAAGGGTATTAAAATGATACTTCGGGGATTCACTTAGCTTGAGAATGCTAGAATACGTTTCAAGAGTCTAAAAACCGAACTTTCGAAGGAAAGTTCAGTTTGGCTAGCCGATACTTACCTCATACGTTGGTACATTTATTAACAAAAACTTTCTTCGGTTTTGCAATGCAAAGACGGGGTCAAGACACCACAATTCCACCGAAAACAAACGTTTCCACAGCGATCCAGTCTCTCTCCATAACTAATTCAGATCAGTTTCTTTTTTTAACTAAATCCCTTATAATTCCTTAACTCTCAATGAGCGGGGAGGAGGGAGGGACTCTATGTACCACCGTATGAGGTAAGTATCGGCTAGCCAAACTGAACTTTCCTTCGAAAGTTTGGTTTTGATGTCGCCATTACCTCATACGTTGGTAAATCTATTAACAAAAGCTTAGATTCCAACCGATTTGGTGGTGGGTTCATAAATCAACTAATATAAAATATTAGTTTCAAACTCAAATATTCAAATGTATAAACTATAAAACTGTCTGAACCGCAGCAAAATGTTGAGCATAGGTTCGATCTTCTATTTCATGAAGATAGTATTGTCTGGGAGAAGACTCCGAAGACCAGCCAGCAGTACTCATTATATCAGCAAGTGGTACTGATTTTGATAGCGCCCAGGACGCCGTCATGGATAGTGTCATGTGCTTTACTTTTTCTTCACTCTTCTTTTGCTGCCTCATATGCCATAGTTATGGCCTGCTTTATCCAAGAAGAAATGGTTCCAACTGCCACCTCTCGTGGTGCTGTCTTAGAAAAAGGAATGAAGAACCTTTTTCTCCCTTTTCTGACCGCCGCGTTAGCTGTTCGCTGTGCGTAGGCCGATAGTATTCTCACTGGACACAACGCTGGATCTACATCTAGCGCGGGAAGAAGGATAGGAAAAGGTATCTCATGAGGCTTCACGGTTTCGGATCTAAACGAAGGGAGAAACCTGAGAGTTACTGAAATATCCGAAAATTATGCAGTACTGAAAGACAAGGCATGTATTTCACTCCTTCAACGACCAGATGCAATGGTAGTAATGAATACCGTCTTAAGAGTAACATCCTTCATATCAATATTCCACAAGTCAAGAAATCGTGAAGTTCTAAATACCTTAGAACAAGGCCACGACCCCAGGCAGGAATATCAAGGTGTGTCCGCGGTGACTCGTGCCAAAATTCTGTACTATTTTCGTCAAACAAGTATCTTTGCAGATATCTGTTCCTGTAGCTAGAGCTAGCGTTCCGCATATTGCTGCTTTCCAACCTTCTATAGTTGATGGTGCGAGGTTTCGACCAGTCTTTAGATATATCATGAATTCTGCAACTGTCTGAGTTCTGGTTGCAAGAGGATTAATATTCCTTTCACTGCACCAACCTACGAACACTTGCCATTTTCCATTGAACAATTCAATGATAGATCGTCGCTGGACCGGGCAATTGCATGGGCTGAATCTTTAGAAAAATCTCTTTTCGAGTCCACGCTCGATATCTTCCAGCCATGTAAATTTAGATTCCTTAGTGCTGGGTGGTGAAGTCGACCCTGCTGGAGGAGATCTGACTAATCTCCGAGGGGTATAGGCAATTCTACTAGCAGGTTGAGAAGATTCGCGTACCAAGCTTGGCGAGGCCCTCGCGGAGCAATTAGCATTATTTCGGCAGTTCACATATTTTCGAACCTTCTCCAGAACCTTTGGGATCAGGACAAATGGAGTGAAGGCATAGCTGTGTTTGTTCGACCAGTCGTGGACAAGGGCATCTGCACCAATCGCAAGAGAATCTGGAACTGGTGAGAAATATACGTCGATCTTCCAGTTCAATCGAGTCGCGAATAGATCAACTTCTGGCAGTCCATACTCTTTTGACAGGGCTCTGAAGACACTGTCGTTGAGACTCCATTTCGTGGGCATACCTTTTCCTTCTCCTGACAGTGTGTCAACTACTAGATTGAGTGACCCGGCGATGTGTCTTGCCTTCAAGTGAACGTTCAGGGTCATCGTAATCTCGAAGAGCTTTATGGGTTCCTCCTCTAAGGAGAAAGAACGGGTTCCGCCCTCTTTGACTACAGTCGAGTTGTCCGTCGCTATTATGACTACCTCGTTTCTTAGCTCCTCCGCAAAGGCTTTGATTGTGTTGGCTTCGGCTTTCATCTCGAGGCAATTTATATGAAGAGATTTCTCTTCTGGAGACCAAGTCTCCGAAGTGTCTTGATGTGGGTCCTCTAGATAGCCACCTCGCCCGTAGGTTGACTTGTTGGTCAATATTGTTTTGGAAACAATAGGGGGCTTCAGAGGAAGGCCTTGACTCAGCCAATCTTTATTCAGCCACTGTGAAAATGCCTTTTTCATCTCTGTCGTAATTTGGATGTTTAAATCTATGTTGCTCCAAGTTTTGTTCCACAATCTGAGCATTAGTAACTGACATTTCCTGAGATGTAGTCTGTTGAAAGGAATTGCTCTTGAGCCCGCATTGATGAGTCTAATCAGCTTCATCAGTTGCCTTATTGAGGCATGCGATTTTTCCAGAGCCGCCTTGATTGCATGTATCAAGTTCCGAATCTTTTCCGGGGTTAGGTACACCCTCTATACCTCCTGGTCTAGCAGAAAACCCGAGAAATATGATCCGTCACATAGGTTGCAATTCTGATTTCTCACTCGCCTGAACCCGAGTCTGTGCAGGACAATCATCTAATATCTGGCTCAGCATAAACCCAAGTCTGGGCTGGAGAAATCATAATGGTCTTTACATTGTTCTGTACTAATGACTTGGTAATTGTGCAGAATTTATTTGTTCATGTAAGCATACCATTGGATGGTTTAAAGATTGCCATAGCTTTCGATGACACTTTGAACTGATATCTTTTGATTTTGAAAGGGAACCCTAACCTCATTCTGTGAGCTAGGTCCTTAAAGTCGGCGGAAACATGAAATACTTTCCAGAGATAATAATTTTGAGCATGCTCTAGAAAGAATATCTGAAAGATACTGCTGACATCTATTAACAGAATCCAAGAACTTTATCAATTTTTGGGATAGTGTCAGGAGAGACGTTCTCTGTCTTTAACATCTTTATGACAGTACCTAACGTGAGGTCACTCTATGATAGCATGCTCAGAGACACTCATGTAGAAGAATCTAAGGCCAAGAATGACTTTCTGTCAACTGATATGAATTTTATGTCCTCTACTTATCCTGTTGATGGTAACAAAATGAACTTTGGGTTTATGCGTGGTGCCGTGGTGAAAAACTTACCACATGCCAGACCAGACCTATAGGTTAGCGCTGTAGTCGTTACAATATTATGCAATGACGGTACGTACGTCCAAGGCGTCGTGACCTTATATAATGGCGGTCTGTACTTCCAAAGCATTATGACCTTATGTAATGAGGGTCTGTGCTCCCAAGGCGTTATGACCTTATGTAAAGGTGGCCTGTACACCCAAGGTGTTATGATCTTATGTAATGCCGGTCTGTACGCCCAAGCCGTTATGACCTTATTTGATGACGGTCTGTACACCCAAGGCGATTTGACTTTATGCAATGACGTCATGTACACCCAAGGTGTTGTGACCCTATGTAATGACGGTCTGTACACCCAAGGTGTTATGAGCTTACGAAATGTCTGTACACCAAATGGTGTTATGACCTTGTGTAATTCCGGTCTGTACGCCCAAGGCGTTATGACCTTATATAATGACAGCCTGTATACTCTTTATGTAATGAATAATATACCATACCATAAATATTGGGTTTAATACACCCAAATGATTAAAATACAAATAATTACAACTAAGACCCAGACATTAACTTCTGTAATATTCTGTTTCGTGCTTTCTGCGTACCATCAGGGTTGCCAGCTGCCAATATCTAAAAAGAGGTAAAACTGAGGAAAAAGGGGAACAATTTTTTTCAAAGAGTGAAAGTCCGTGCTTTCGCTCGGCCCGGTATGTCGAGAGGATCAAAGGAATTATCACGTTCTAAGAGTGGCTTATTTTTTGTTGTTGACTGCAGTTCTTCTGAGCGCTGCTTGAGGAAGTTTTTAAGCGTTGGGGAGAAAGGTAACGTGATAAGCTGTTTTCTCTTGAAAACCAGCTCAATTGCCAAAACCAGCTCTGCCGCCGAGCGAGGCTGTTGGACTGTAATGGTAGGCCTGGGGCAAATGGTGTCAGCCAGTACTTTGTATACACGGTCCAGCGACTCTGCCAAAGAGACATGTCATCTGTTCCGGGATCGGTGCCTAATTTTAACCACTATAAAATCTTTATAATTAGATGCTGGGCCTAATCTGAGCTGCAAATCTCAAGACCAACTTATCCCTTGCCAGAAGGCCTATAACGCCGTAGGCGTTATAACCTTGTGTAATGACGGTCTGTACGCCCTAGACGTTATGACCTTATGTAATGATGGCCTATACGCCCTAGGCGTTATGACCTTATGTAATAACGGCCTGTACGCCCTAGGCGTTATTACCTTATGTTATGATGGCCTTTGTGCCCAAGGTGTTATGACTTTATGTAATGACGGCCTGTACGCCCTACACGTTATGACCTTATATAATCACGGCCTATACATCCTAGGCGTCATGACCTTTTGTAATAATAGTCTTTACGCTGTAAACGTTTTTACCTTATGTAAACACGGCCTATACGCCCTAGGCGTTATGACCTTGTTTAATGAAGGCCTATGCGTCCTAAGCGTTATGACCTTATGTAATAAAGGCCTATAAACCCTAGGCTTTATGACCTTATGTTATGACGGCGTTTGTGCCTTATATTATTGACATTTTGACAACCTGTATGCACATACTGTGTTTCGATTTAGTTCAGCATTTCCTCAATATTCCCTTAAATTTTCACCTTAATACCCTTAGCCTTAGTAGTAGTAGCAATACAAATAGTAGTCGTAGCAGCAGTAGTAGTAACATGCACGTAGTGGCTTTTGACTAGTTCAACATCCCATGCAATATACCCTATAAGTTTCAACTTAATACTCCGAGGTGTTCCTAAGATACCGCTGATATGCCCTTTTGACAATTTAAATGCATATATCGTGTTATATTTAAGTCAACTTCCCCCTCAACACTCCCTGAATTGTTCATCTTGGTACCCTTAGCCTTAGTAGTAGTAGCAGTACTAATAGTAGTCATAGCAGCCGTGGTAGTAACATGCACATAGTGGCTTTTGGCTAGTTCAACATCCCATGCAATATACCCTATAAGTTTCAACTTAATACTCTAAAGTGTTTCTAAGATACTGCTGATATGCCCTTTTGACAATCATATGGAATGCGTATAAATGGCTAGTGAACATTGACGACCAAAATATTACACAATGCAATAAATATGGATGAGTAAGAGAAAAATAGAGCATTCTAATAACCTTTTTTGGGGACAAAAATTCTTCAATTTCCACAGAACACTAGTATTTTTAACTATTTTTGTACTTATAAATGTAATTGGGTCTTTGAAACTAAGGCACTTATCTACCATGACAGTGAGATATTTCACAAAACTTCTCCCATATGATATGAACATTTTTTTATGATTAACAAGCAGTTTATTCACTTGCATCCATCTTTGATTATCACCATCCCCTGTTTCATGCTATTTTTCAAACCAGCTTCTGTTTTTGCAGCTGTTGTTTACTGAATATCATCAGCAAAACTTGGAAGCATTGCCTGTACCTGGGCCCCATTGTATCCTAGCATTGACAGCCTTTTAGGACATCCATTAAGATCATTAATGTACACAAGAAATAATCGGGGATCCAGCACAGATCCTTTTGGCGCACCACATTTTACTGCTATCTTATCAGTCGAAATTGTAACAAGCTCTACTCTTTGCTTTCTTCCTTCAAGAAACGAAGCTATCAATTTGGCGTCGCCATTACCTCATGCGTTGGTACATCTATTAACAAAAGCTTTCTTCGGTTTTCAATGCAAAGACGGGGTCACGACACCACAATTCCACCGAAAACAAACGTTTCCACAGCGATCCAGTCTCTCTCAATAACTAATTCAGATCAGTTTTTTTTGTGGTGTTTTGTGGGTCACAAGGAGACACTAGCCAGGGTAGTTCTTGGTTTTAATTAAACATATAAAACATTTTTATTAGTAAAAAGGAAAATGAGTTTATGCTCAAAATATTTGTGTAATAGGAGAGGAACTTACTACCCTCCCAGCATGAATATTGCACAGTTATTCATAACATCTTTTTGGGAGTATGTGTAATGTCTGCTAATGATTATACCTTCTTCAATAGAGATATCCAGGACACTATTGCGATATTGTATATAAAAATTCAAATTTTGATTTGAATTTTAGTACCTTAAAAGACCATTCCACGAGTCTTTCTTTTGTTCATTTTTGTGCCACTAAAGTGGTTAATTCAAATGTTGAAAAGATGAAAAACCATATTATGTAAATTTTGCAACCTTTTTCATTTTAAACTCTTATGCGTTTTTAAAATGCATTGATGCACTTCAGAAATGTTTCTCCTATGTTTCCTACATAGGAAACATATACATATTCTTAACATATTTATTTATATTTATATAAATATCTACTTTTATTCTAGGCCTCGTGTTTAGTAGGCCAGATAATTTTTTGTATTTTAATGGTTTAGCTGCGGTAAATCCAGTATCTGGGTATGGATAATACCTTTCATAGGTTATTTTTTATAAGTTTACATAAGGTCATAACGCCTAGGGCGTACAGGCCTTCATTACATAAGGTCATAACGCCTAGGGCGGATATGCCGTCATAACATAAGGTCGTAACGCCTAGGGACTACAGGCCATTATCAAGTCATAACGTCTAGGGCGTACAGGCCGTTATTACATAAGGTCATAACGCCTAGGGCGTATAGGCCGTCTTTACATAAGGTCATAACTCCTAGGACATACAGGCCTTAATTACATAAGGTCATAACGCCTAGGGCGTATAAGCCGTCATAATATAAGGTCATAACGCCTAGGGCGTACAGGCCATTATTACATAAGGTCATAACGCATAGGACGCATAGGCCATCATTACACAAGGTCATAACGCCAAGGGCGTATAGGCCGTGATTACATAAGGTCATAACGTCTAGGGCGTGAAGGCTGTTATTACATAAGGTCATAAGGCCTAGGGCGTATAGGCCGTCTTTACATAAGGTCATAACGTCTAGGGCGTACGTGTAGTCAGTTAAAGTGACAAATTGTAACTCCGTAGTTTTACGGGAGAGTCAATTTTGGTCAAAATTGACAGGGAGAGAAAAGAGTAATAAAGTTGATTCATTTGAGTCGATGTTGCAATCAGTGAGGACTTGGATTGGCTGGAAATAGCATGTTTACAGATAGAATCCACCCAAAGCCCATAGGCCGCTTGGCCGTTCTAGGGGCAAGGTTTTGTAATTATTTTCAGTTTTTATATTGAGTTCAGAGACTAGGCCTACAGTAAGACTTCTTTTCTCTCCCTCTCTCTTACATGAGCATGGCATGCTTGTGACTAACGTTGGAACCATCTCTGCCAGCGGGCAGTACCTTTCCCCCTACCTTATATTTCAACACAAGAAATTTCAACCTCACATGCTGACTGGTGCTCCTGCTAACTCTGCTGGAACAGCTTCGCCTTCCGGATGGGTAAACCAAAAACTGTTTCTGGAATATCTCCAACATTTCAAGACTTACTCACATGCTTCCCCTGAAAGCCCAAAGCTTCTGATAATGGACAACTATGAGTCCCACGTTTGTTATGCTGTTGTGCAGTTTGGGGAAGAGTCTGGTATCAATTTCCTAACAATATCACCTCACTGCAGACATTGGACAGTTGCATGTTTTTTCCCTTCAAATGCCAATACAACAAGGATGTGGACAATTGGATGCTATCCAGCCCAGAGAAGACCATGACGATACATGAGATTACATCTCTTATTGGCCAAAGCCTCCTCGTATCTTTCACACCAAACAACATACTGAGGGGCTTCAAAAAGGCAGGGATGTAGCCTTACAACCCAGACATCTTTACAGAAAAGGATATTCTAATGTAACTGACAGATCTAAGCCTGATGCTTTGGATTCAGTTAAAACTGGAAACAACTTGGCCAAAACCCCCATTACAAGTGGGCCTGAACAATCCACTACAACCTTTTCAGTTACTGTGACGCCAGAACAAGTTCGGCCATATCCTACAGCAAAGCCACGTGTACTGAGTGGCAGAGACAGTAAGAAAGGCTCAACAAAGATACTTACTGACACTCCTGTGAAAAAAGACAGATTGAAGAACAAGAAGCCGAAAGAAAAGATAAGAAAGCACAGGGTGGTAAGGCTAGAGGAAAATTTAGGACTGTTGGAAAACTGTAAAAGCAAAAAAAGACCAGACAACAAAAAAACTATTTGTGGATTCAGAAGGAAGTGACGATCAAAAAATGATTCTTGATGATGACAGTGATGAGTCAATGAAACTAGGTGAATCGGAAGATGAAAGTGAGAAAGAGGACGAGGTTTTTGACAGTGTCTCTACAGGAGATTTTGTTAAAGTTGTTTACAAAGGAGAGTATTTTCCTGGGTCTGTCCAAGAGAAAAACGAAAAGTGTCAGAGTGAGTGTCATGTGCATGGCTGGTCTAAGAAAGTGGAAGTGGCCAGATCAAGAAGACTCAATCTTTTATCCAAGGAAAGACATTTTGAAAAAGTTGTTGCCTCCTACCCCAGTACCCAGTACAGCTTCCAGAGCAGCGTCATACTTTTTGTTTTCTGACTGGTAGTCTAGTCTTTACTCTAAAAGATATTTTTACTTTTGAAGTCGAATTTTTAATATAGTTTTTATATGATGAATAGCCAAGGTTTTCTACCAATATATGAATCTGTTTACTATGTCCCAGAGTATACCACCTCGTGTCCCAAGATATATCACCCCTGGTACTTAGTGGGTCCCACCTTCTGATCCTACTTTAGTGTTAAAGCAACATTTAGTTTTCAAGCATTATGGGCCAATTGTATAATTGTGGGGGATTAAAATACCCAATATCTCTAGAGAAATAGCTACTTGACTATCCTACTATGCTGAACAAAATTGTAGTCTAAAATTTTTGACTGGATGTATTTTGAAAATGAATGGGCTTGGGAGGAGGAGAAGAGTTGCTTGCCCTCCAATCTCTTTTTACTCTTAAAAGGCGCAAGAGAACTTTTAATTTTGAATCAAATAAGCTTCTTTAAAAGTTTCAATATTTCTAGCTATTATAGAGGAGAGCTAACTATGATATTGCTTATATGCCCTTTTGAAAACCTGCAAGTATATAATTTTTTTTTGTCTAATTGAAACTCCCCCTAAATGTTCCATTAAGTTTCAACTTAAGACCTTTAGCATAAAGAGTTACAGTAACTGGAGAAGATGTATTAATAGTATACACATAGTGCCTTCTGGCTAGTTAAAAATTTGCCACAATTGACCCTTAAATGTTTAACTTAATAATGTAAGCTGTTCTCGTGATATTGCTTTGTCACCTTTTCGAAAATCCACATGCTCATGGTTTGTTTTGATTTAGTTCAACATCTGCCTAAATATTCCTTAAAAGCTTCACCTTAATACACTTAGCTAGTGTAGTAGCATTTACAGTAGTAGCAATAGTGGCAGTATGTGTACAGCACCTTTGGTTTCTTCAACATCCCCTTAAACACATGCTAAAAGTTTCAAATTAATAACATCAACCATTCTTGAAGCATATCTGATATGTCCTCTCAACAACCTGTGTGGGCATAGTTTGTTTTGATTTAGTTCCATACAGTTTCAATACATTCTAAATTTGTTGCCTTAGTCCCCTTAGTTTTAATAGCAGCAATAGTAGTAGGACCAGTAGAATTAATAGTAGTAGCCTTAGGTTTAGTGGCAGTAGTAGAAATAGAAGTAGTAATAACAGTAACAGTAGTAGCACCATCCCCCAAAACAAGCCCTATTGGTCTTAACTTCAAACACCAAACTGTTCCTAAGATATTGCATTTTTGCCCTTTTGACAACCTGCATACAGATGGTGTCTTGTGATTCAGTTCACGACCCCCCCTCAAAAATCCTTAACAATTTCACCTTCATACCATTAGGCATAATTGTAATAGAAGTCACAATAGTAGTATTGGTATTGCTAGTAGTAGTGTTAATAGTAATAGTAGTAGTCCTAGTAGCAGCAGCAGTATTGACGTATTGTCTTTTGGTCAGTTGAGCTTACCTCTAATCAAGTCCTGGAAGTTTCTGCTTAATACAATTACCCATTGTTGAGATGTCCTTTTGATCACCTGCTTGTTCATATACTTCTTGAAATTTTCATATCAATGTTCATAGCCTTACAAGTAATTACAATAGAAGTAGTAGTTGAAGTACTAGTAGTAATAGTAGTAGTAAATATGGCAGTGAAAGTAGTATTTTTAATAGTGTGCATATATTGCCCTTTGGTCAGATGATCTTCCCCTGTAAGCATTCTCTGGAAGTTCTTACTTAATACCCAAATCAATGCTCAGGGTAAAATCTTTTAACAATGTACATGTACATATCATCTTATGATTTGGTTAAAATTTCGCCTCAACATTATAAATGGAGTAGTGTTGTAGTAGTAATGGTAGCAGTAGTAAATGGTGGTAGTCACACACATATTGCCTTTTCAATCATCTTCCTTATCATTTCCTGAGAGTTCTAAATTAATATACACAGTCATTCCAGAGTTATGCCCTTTTAACAATCCATACACACACAATGTGTTTGGATTTAGTTAAAGACTCTACTCATCATTCTCTAAAAGGCTCATGTGAATGCCCTCTGTCTTTTTGGAAAGTATATTTCAAAATACATACCTTCCTCAATAACATATACAATATGTAAACAATGAATGAATTAACCTGAGGACTGTGGGAAGGTTGACATTCTCAAAGACATAACTTCTGGATCTTTAAACAATTCTGAACAAAATAGCTCTCATAAAATTTTAATTGGATGTGTTTCTGGGAATATTAAGCTTGGGGGAGGGGGGATAGTTGTCCTCCATTTACTTTTGACTCTTAAAAAGGGCACTAGAACTTCTAACTTCTAGTCAAATGAGCCCCCTCCATTCCAAAGGCTTGGTTGCTGCCAATCTGCATGGACTGGTTGACAATTTGGCGGAGAAGGGCATCATGAATGAAGTCAAGTTTTCGAGCTGATGTATATAAAAGAAAGTCTGAAAGATTGTCCTAATGTGCTAATATGCTCATATTCAAAGAGTACACTAGAAACCATTAGCAACATAGATAGAGGAAGGGCATGGCCAAGGGAAGTAGCTAGCTGTTATAGAGAATTAGTCACAGTACCTCCTGGGTAGGAGGTTGTTTCACAGTGGGTCCCAGCCCATGTTGACATACATGGAAATGAACTAGCTGACCAAGCTGCAAAAAAATGGAACCACTCTTGGTGGCTCTTTTACAAGATGTGAAACTCCAACTCAGATTATGATGATTGAAGAGATTATATAAAAAAAGCAGCAGGAATACTATTTTGAGGAAAATTGTAACCTCTCTGGAAACTGGTTCACAACATGTAAAATCAGAAACGAAACTTTACAGGAAGTTATCTAGGAGAGAAGGAACCATAGCTTTTTGTCTAAGGTCCAGACATGCAGGTACTCATTCATATCTGGCAAAATTTTGTAGAGAGGAAAGCACTTGTGATTATTGAGACAGTTGAATTTTAATTGAGTATAATCATTACATGCACCAGAGAGGACCAATAAAATCATTCTTCAAGGAACAAAAAGAAAATATTTCAGTGAATCTACTTCTGGGTGGCTTCTCAAGTGATGAGCTAAATACCACATTAATATGCTCAGTGGTGCAATTCTTGGAAAAATTTGGATATGATAAGAGGATATAATTAAAGATTTTGAACTCTAGTTAAAACACATGTTTACAAGATTTGAAATTTTAGCAATGTTTTGGTCAAAGAGGTCTTTAAAGTAGCAAAAAAGAATTGGAAAATACCAAACATGCTTTTTGTTTGCAAGAACTTCAAGATATTGTTATTCTTGTTTTAGTTAAAAGTGCATAATCCTTTTTTATTTAATTTTCCACAAAAATTTTATGCATATCTCAGTGTGATGGACTTGAAAATTCATTTAGTAAAAAGAGCCTGAAATCCCTCAAAATGATATCAGAGCAAAACTAACCCCCCGCCCCCCGCAAAATGTTTGTCCAACTTGTAAAAACATAACAGAAATGAATATAATCACAGTTTTTCTCTATTTTTTTTTTAATTGTAGCCCTTAAAAAGGAAACTTTAAAAAAAAGTTTTGCTATTGGTTGGACTTCTAAAATATAGAAGCTACTTTAATGATGGAAAAGACATGAAATAGAGAGTCTTGCATTTGTGTTTATTCCAAATTGATCCATAAAAAACATTTGTAAAAGCTTTAACTAAGCAATCAATCAATCAATCAATTTATTCAATTAATAAACACAACAAAATACACTTCAATATAAACTCCCCCGTAAGGCTCTATGGCCAGGAAAAAACAGGGGAGACAACCATATCAGTAGTCAACACAAATTGGCCAAGACTCTCTTAGCCAATTTGTGTTTATTACAACACTGCTTGGTAAAGAATTCCAACTAAAATCACCAGATGCTGGTTTACTAGTTAAGACAGTCCTACTTGTTTTGTGCAGTATTCTCAGAGATTTCTTAACAAGTTAAGACAATCCTACTTGTTTTGTGCAGTATTCTCAGAGATTTCTTAACAAGCACAAGAACATCATTCTACAGCAGTTTCTAGATCTGTTCAAAAATTTCTGCCAATTTGTTTTCAAAATAACATTTTACTATTAAGGCTAAGGAAAATAATAATTACTATTCCTGAATCAGCTACAAATGGTCATTTTTTCTCACTAGCCAGTTCTTTTTACAGATGCTTTTAAACTTTTGGTTACTATGAGCTGTTTTGAGCCCTTTAAGGGCTCAAAATGTAATTTCCCTCAGAGGCAATCATCTGGAAAGACCAGTTTCCCTACATCCCATCTGGTCCTATGAGCCCAATCATTGACTTCATTCATGATGCCCTTCTCCGCCAAATTGTCAACTAGTCAATGCATTTCAGGGATTGGCAGCAACCAAGCCTTTGGAATGGAGGGGGCTCATTTGACTAGAAGTTAGATGTTCTAGTGCCCTTTTTAAGAGTCAAAAGTAAATGGTTCTACAATTAAAAAAAAATACATCAAAAATTTGATTATATTCATTTCTGTTATGTTTTTACAAGTTGGAAAAACATTTTGAGCGGGGAGGGGGGTTAGTTTTGCTCTGATATCATTTTGAGGGATTTCAGGCTCTTTTTACTAAATAAATTTTCAAGTCAATCACACTGAGATATGCATAAAATTTTTGTGGAAAATTAAATAAAAAAGGATTATGCACTTTTAACTAAAACAAGAATAACAATATCTGGAAGTTCTTGCAAACAAAAAGCATGTTTGGTATTTTCCAATTCTTTTTTTTGTTACTTTAAAGACCTCTTTGACCAAAACAATGCTAAAATTTCAAATCTTGTAAACATGTGTTTTAACTAGAGTTCAAAATCTTTAATTATATCCTCTTATCATAACCAAATTTTTCCAAGAATAGCACCACTGAGCATATTAATGTGGTATTTAGCTCATCACTTGAGAAGCCACCCAGAAGTAGATTAACTGAAATATTTTCTTTTTGTTCCTTGAAGAATGATTTTATTGGTCCTCTCTGGTGCATGTATTGATTATACTCAATTAAAATTCAACTGTCTCAATAATCACAAGTGCTTTCCTCTCCACAAAATTTTGCCAGATATGAATGAGTACCTGCATGTCTGGACCTTAGACAAAAAGCTATGGTTCCTCCTCTCCTAGATAACTTCCTGTAAAGTTTCGTTTCTGATTTTACATGTTGTGAACCAGTTAATTAAGCCACTTTATAAGAAAGGTGATAAAAGTGAGTGTGGTAGTTATCGAGGCACTAGTCTGGTCTCTGTAGGTAGCAAATTGCTTAGTAATATGATACTTTTAAGACTGAGAGATGCCGTAGACAAAGTTTTAAGAGAAGAGCAGTGCGGTTTTAGAAAAGGTAGAGGATGTGTTGACCAAATTTTCACTCTTAGGTTAATAATTGAGAAGTGCCTAAGTTTTCAAACACCTTTGGTCCTCAGTTTTATAGATTATGAGAAAGCGTTCGATTCTGTTGATAGAGGAGCTTTAGTAAAGGTTTTATCCTTGTATGGTATACCAGACAAATACATTAAAGTGATTAGTGCTATGTACGAGAATAACACTGCTGCGGTTAAGGTAGGAAATGAGGTTAGCAGCTGGTTTTGTATTAAATCAGGAGTTAAGCAGGGTTGTGTTCTATCCCCCTTTATATGGATTATTTTGATGGACTTTGTTTTAAGGAGCACAGGAAAGGCAATGGGAGACCACGGAATCAAATGGGGAGGAAAAAGTCTCCTGGACTTGGATTATGCTGATGATTTAAGCATCCTAGATGAAAGTGTGAGCAAAATGAATGAAGTTTTAGAGGTTTTGCGAGTTCAGGGTGCTAGTATTGGTTTGAAAATTAATGTTAGGAAGACCAAGTCACTAAGGCTAGGAATAAGTGAAGATGAAAAGGTGACGTTGGGTAATGAAAAGATTGATCAGGTGGCCAGTTTCACTTACCTTGGTAGTATTATTAGTAAAGATGGTGGGAGCAGTGAAGATGTTAAAAATAGAATAGCCAAGGCTCAGGGTGTTTTTTCACAGTTAAAAAAAGTCTGGAAGAATAGGAAGATAAGTCTGCAAACCAAGATTAGAATCTTAGAAGCTACAGTGATGACAGTGGTCAAATATGGCTCTGAAGCATGGACGCTCCGAAAAGCGGATGAAGATTTGCTAGATGTTTTCCAGAGAAATGCTTAAGGATTGTTCTGGGTACCCGGCTGACTGACCGTATTTCAAACAATAGGCTAGACGAAAAATGTGGTTCAATACCACTTTCTAGGTCTATAATGAAAGAAAGGTTGAGGTGGTTAGGGCATGTTGTTCGGATGAAGGATGACAGATTGCCGAAGATTGTTCTTTTCGGCCAACCATCTAGGGCTAAACGGAAAGCAGGTCGTCCACGTCTGGGTTGGGAGGACGTCATAAAGAAAGATTTAAAGGAAATGGGAACTTCGTGGGCGGGTGTAAAAAGGGAGGCTTTGAATATATTGGGGTGGAGGAGGAGCGTGCGAAGCTGTGTTGGCCTCAGGCGGCTTGGTGCTGCGATGAGTTGTTAGTAGTAGTAGTAGTAGAACCAGTTTCCAGAGAGGTTACAATTTTCCTCAAAATAGTATTCCTGCTACTTTTTTTTATATAATCTCTTCAATCATCATAATCTGAGTTGGAGTTTCACATCTTGTAAAAGAGCCACCAAGAGTGGTTCCATTTTTACAGCTTGGTCATCTAGTTCATTTCCATGTATGTCAACATGGGCTGGGACCCACTGTGAAACAACCTCCTACCCAGGAGGTACTGTGACTAATTCTCTATAACAGCTAGCTAATTCCCTTGACCATGCCCTTCCTCTATCTATGTTGCTAATGGTTTCTAGTGTACTCTTTGAATATGAGCATATTAGCACATTAGGACAATGTTTCAGACTTTCTTTTATATACATCAGCTTAAAAAATCAACATCTGTTTCGGTAGCTTGAACTGTACTGTAACTTACTTCTTTGGTACAACAAATGCAGCTCCAACTGGACTATTGCCTAATCATCTATTTTGAATCTGTTGGTATAAATATCCAAGAAACCCCTGATTGACTCTTCAATCAGCATCCTGAAGCTAGTGGCTAAGTCTAAACTTCCTTTCTTCTCCATGGCAGTTGAGTGCTTAATTTTGCTGCTTTCCAATGGTGGTGGTAAATCCATGTCTGGAAGTGTCAGCACATCTGTGATCTTTAGTTCTAGGTCAAACTGAGCATATATTTGAATAAATCTTTCCAAGAAATTAAACTGATTCTGCTTTCTACAATTGTTTAGAGTCACATACAGAGCTGGTTTAACAATCCTTGATTTCACTGGATTTGTTTGATCTGACCCCAATATTTTTGCTGAATATCTTAGTGTGATAGTATTCCTTCTTGTTCCTAGATCTCCCAGGCCACTTTCTGATAGCAGGAATGATAGGCCTACTGGGGTTGTTTTCCTAGCTCCAAATGTAATTCTTATCATTATATTTTGGGGATAAATTTAGTACCAGTCCAGGGAATAAGAAGACACGTTAAGAAAACAGTTCTTGCTTCATAATGTGCATAATAATCTTAGTTAACATATTTTACAGGGGGAGCACCTTTATCCTCACAATTTTCACTGTTGTAAATTTTCAAACTCATATCTGCAAAAATGTGGAATTTTGTTATTTTTTGCCAGAAGAAAGATTATAGATGTGTGTTTATTTTTATTCAATTTTTTTTTCCCTAGGGGTTATCATATCAATCCAGTAGTCCTAGAATATCTTAGAATAACCCACATTCAGAGGAGGGTATTACATGGGAAGATCTTTCCATAGAGGATGTTTCCTTGGGAGAAGGGACATTTCTATGAAGGGGGCACTGGATTTCCCAGCATTATTTAAAACACAATCAGAAATTAGATAAAACAAATAGTTTTTTTCAACTGAAAGTAAGGAGCAACGTTAAAACTTAAAATGAACAGAAATTATGGTAAAATTCTACTTTAGCTACTTTTGACTATCTTGAAAATGGGTTTGGTTATGAAAATGAAACTTTCAGGGATGGGTCTAAAGGTTAAAGTATGTCCAGGGAAGATAATTTGAAGTACCTACCTCCTCTCCTTCTCTCCCTAGAGGTTCTTGACCTTTGATGACCTTTAAAAATGGATATCCACTCTTTGACTATTGGAAAAAATTAGTTTATAAGCTTATATAGAATGGTACTATCCAATCTCCTTATAATAAAAATTATTTTAGTCATCTAGTTGGAAAATTTAACCCATCTGTATAGGAAAAATCTAAATTTTGCAACTAGTTGACTAAAAACTTCACCCCAGCAAAACTGTAATTTTCCAACTAGTTGACTAATAACTTCTCCCCAGCAACACTTAAATTTGCCAACTAGTTGACAATAAATGTTGCCCCAGCAAAACTTTGCTTTTCCAACTAGTTGACTATTAACTTCTCCCCGGCAACACTTAAATTTGCCAACTAGTTGACAGTAAATGTTGCCCCAGCACAACTTTCCTTTTCCAACTAGTTGACTAATAACTTCTCCCCAGAAAAACTTTCATTTTCCAACTAGTTGACTAATAACTTCTCCCATGCATACTCTTTCTCTCTCTCTCTCTCTATCTCTCTCTCTATCACTATTTCTGTAACATTTTTCTCTTTTCAAACTACTGTCTTCCTATTAGTGGCTTATATTGTTTTTGTTTTTTTTTTAGGCAAAGAAAACAGCTTCATTTGCTGCTAACTTAGCTGCGCAAGCAAAATCATCATTAAATGGCTCCATTAGCTCAAAATCTCCACTTTTGAATCAAAATCAAAGTACAGAACCATTATCTCATTCGAATGGCGTTTTTATTGAAATTCCTGTTAATGATTACAATGAAGTTAGCAAGGATTTGCCCTCACCTAGGAGTATTTCTTCAAAAGATGTTGATAGAAATATGCTTGTGAAAAGTGTAGTGATAAAACTAAAGTGTAGTGACTACTAAAAAAATTTAGTAGTGATATTAAATTTTTACAAGAATAAAATTATATTTTGCAGTTTATTGCTGTAATTTTGTCAAAGCTTGTTACTATTCAGTTACAACTTCTGTCTCTCTCCCTGTCTCCCTCTTAATGGGAGATGTAATTTGAGTTATATATTGGGCTTTGAAGCCAGGGATTTTTTTTATTAATTCTCAGGATAATTAGTCTTATAATACCTGGTCCAAAAAGTAAGATTGAATTTGTCAAAGCTTGGAGGGTTATTCCTCCTGTCTGTTAAAGAAAACAGATGCATATTTGAAGTTTTGTTCATTTAGATCTTGCATTTAATGGACATAAATTGTGTATGTCCCTTCATTGATCTGTCTTTTTTCCTTTACTGGAGGAGTATTTTTGTCTTATTTTTAAAATTTGTAATTAATTTTAAGGTAAAATTCTACTTTAGCTACTTTTGACTATTTTGGAAAGGGGTTATGTTAGGACAATGAAACTTTCAGGGATGAGTCTATGGGCTAAAGTATGTCCCGGGAAGGTATTTTGAAGTACCTACTTCCACCCCTTCTTCCTCTAGAGGGTCCTGACCTTTGATGACCTTTAAAAATATGTGTTATAAAAGTGAAACCTTGCAATATAGCTCATCTGCTTAAATGAAGTACAGCAATAATTTTTTCCTCTTCATAGCTTTGCTCAAACCTAATTTATAAGGTTTTAAAGATATGTAAATACATTTCCTAAATTTTGAAAAAAAAAACATAAATTTGCCAACTAGTTGACTAATAACTTCTCCCCACCAAAACATTCCTTTTCCAACTAGTTGACTAATAACTTCTCCCCAGAAAAACTTAATTTTTCCAACTAGTTGACTAATAACTTCTCCGCAGCAAAACTTAATTTTTCCAACTAGCTGGAAAGAAACATTGCCCCAAAAAACAATTCATTTTCCAACTAGTTGACTAATAATAGTTAGAATTTATTGTGAATAATTCTCAGCATAATTAGTTTTATAATACCTGGTCCCAAAAGTCAGATTAAATTTTTTAAAGCTTGGATGGTTATTCCTCCTGTCTTTTAAGGAAAAAAGATGCATGTTTAAAGCTGTTTTAGATTAGAACTTGTATTAAATGGACATAAATTGTGTATGTTCCTTATGTAATATTTCTGTTCCTTTAATAGGAGGATATTTTTGTATCATTCTTAGAATTTGCAATTGATTTTAAGGCAAAATTATACTTTATCTACTTTTGACTATTTTGGAAAGGGGTTATGTTAGGACAATGAAACTTTCAGGGATGGGTCTATGGGCTACAGTATGTCCCGGGAAGGTATTTTGAAGTACCTACCTCCACCCCTTCTCCTTCTAGAGGGTCCTGACCTTTGATGACCTTTAAAAATATGTGTTATAAAAGTGAAACCTTGCAATATAGATCATCTGCTTAAATGAAGTACAGCAATAATTTTTTCCTCTTCATAACTTTGCTCAAACCTAATTTATAAGGTTTTAAAGATATGTAAATACATTTCCTAAATTTTAAAAAAAATAACATAAATTTGCCAACTAGTTGACTAATAACTTCTCCCCAGCAAAACTTTTCTTTTCCAACTAGTTGACTAATAACTTATCCCCAGAAAAATTTAATTTTGCGAACTATCTGACTAATAACTTCTCCCCAGCAAAATTTAATTTTGCCATCTAGCTGGAAAGGAACATTGCCCCAAAAAAAAATTCATTTTCCAACTAGTTTACTAATAAGAGTTATAATTTATTGTGAGTAGCATAAAATATGTTAATAATATAGATTTTCTTTTAAAATTTAATTATCACTATTGTTCCTTCATTGATCTGTCTTTTTTCCTTTACTGGAGGAATATTTTTGTCTCATTTTTAGAATTTGTAATTAATTTTTTGGTAAAATTCTACTTTAGCTACTTTTGACTATTTTGGAAAGGGGTTATGTTAGGAAAATGAAACTTTCAGGGATGGGTCTATTGGATAGAGTATGTTCCGGGAAGGTATTTTGAAGTACCTACCTCCACCCCTTCTCCCTCTAGAGAGTCCTGACCTTTAAAATCTGTGTGTTATAAAAGTGAAACCTTGCAAAATAGATTAGGCTATCTGCTTAAATGAAGTACAGCAATAATTTTTTCATCTTCATAACTTTGCTCAAACCTAATTTATAAGGTTTTAAAGATATGTAAATACATTTCCTAAATTTTGAAAAAAAAAAACAACATAAATTTGCCAACTAGTTGACTAATAACTTCTCCCCAGCAAAACTTTCCTTTTCCATAAATTGTGTTTATGGAACAAAAACACACCCCTTCTCCCTCTAGAGGGAGAAGGGGTGGACATAAATTGTGTATGTTCCTTCATTGATCTGTCTTTGTTCCTTTGCTGGAGGAATATTTTTGTCTTATTTTTAGAATTTGTAATTAATTTTTTGGTAAAATTCTACTTTAGCTACTTTTAACAATCTTGGAAAGGAGTTATGGTATGTCAGGAAAATGAAACTTTCAGGGATGGGTCTATGGGATAAAGTATGTCCCAGGAAGGTATTTTGAAGTACCTACTTCCACCCCTTCTCCCTCTAGAGGGTCCTGACCTTTGATGACCTTTAAAAATATGTGTGTTGTAAAAGTGAAACCTTGCAATATAGCTCATCTGATTAAATGAAGTACAGCAATAATTTTTTCCTCTTCATAACTTTGCTCAAACCTAATTTATAAGGTTTTAAAGATATGTAAATACATTTCCTAAATTTAAAAAAAAAATAACATAAATTTGCCAACTAGTTGACTAATAACTTTTCCCCAGCAAAACTTTTCTTTTCCAACTAGTTGACTAATAACTTATCCCAAGCAACACTTAAATTTGTCAACTAGTTGACAATAAATGTCGCCCCAGCAAAACTTTCATTTTCCAGCTAGTTGACTAATAACTTCTCCCCATCAAAACTTACTTTTGCCAACTAGCTGACTAATAACTTCTCCCCAGAAAAACTTAATTTTGCCAACTAGCTGGAAAGAAACATTGCCCCAGAAAACAATTATTTTCCAACTAGTTGACTAGCAACTTTTCTCCTGCAATACTTTCTTTATCCAACTAGCTAGAAACAAACTTACCCTATAAACACTTTTGTTAGCCATCTATTTTGCAAGTAACTTTTCCTCAGAATATTTTCTTAGGTAAAGACGTGACGTAAAGAGAAAAAAACATACTGTTCCTGGTCCACTGAAAATTGGCAGTATTTGCTTTTAACAAATGCGCTACAGCTAAGGTAAATCAAACAACTGAATTTAGGAGTAAATAGTCTTGAAGATAGTCTAACAGTTTTACCCCAGGTTCACAGAGATGCAATTTCACGTAAAAATGCACATTTTTGTGAAACCTGCCAAGTTACATTCATTGTCTGATGTCCATTTCTGCAGTTGATATATATATATATATATATATATATATATATATATATATATATATATATATATATATATATATATATATATATATATATATATATATATATATATATATATATATATATATATATATATATATATATATATATATATATATATATATATATATATATATATATATATATATATATATATATATATATATATATATATATATATATATATATATAGCAGGAACCAATTACTGTCAAAAAAAAGTATTTTAAGGGAAGAAAACACTCATCTCTTTTAGGCAGCTAAGCTAAAGCTATTATATACAGTTTTATACAGTGTTATATACAGTAAATACAGTGTTATATACAGTTTTAGCTGAGCTATAACAGCTAAGCTGTTATAGCTCCGCTAAAACTAGACTTAGTACCCTAAAAATTAGACCAGTATTTCTTCTTAGGCAGTCTCAGGCAAACTGCAGATCTTGAGGAGAGAAATCCTTGGTGCTTGTAGCTCATTTTTGCCAAATAGCTTATTTATCACCTTTTGGCTAAACACCACAGAATTATTACTCTATTTTATAATTTATAATATTTTAAGTTTCTTTTTCCAATTTTTAAAAATGTTTTAAACTTTTTTGAAAAGGAAAAAATAATATTGCACAGTAGCCCAAGTCCGCAGATATGAATCTACTCACTTTCCTTACTACTTATCTCCTCTTTAAGTCTGCGATGTATCAAATACTACCCGTCTATTTCAGTTTTAACTCAGCAGATTTCAGCATCATTTCAAAAAGAGTTTGCCATCACCCTCTCTCTACGGAAGCGTTCTTTGAGGTTGTGTTCTGAGGCACTAATTCCTGCCCGCAGTATAAAAACAAGTTACCAACAGGGACGGTGTCTTCAATAATTCTGACTGAGAAAAGTTTTTTTTTTTACGCATTGGCAAAGCAAGGCATTTAAAGCTGATATGCTACTTTTGTAGAAGTTACGCTCTAGTCAAAACTTGATCTGTGATTGAATTGTGATCATTGTAAATAAATGAGATTTCTTTGATATGGTTCTTTAAGGTTTTGTAAGTATTCAAGTTGGGCTAAGCATTGATGCAAGTTTGCGTTTTGTCTAAAAAAGACGAGAACTGGATAACCTCTGCAGAACTAGTCATTCTCTTGAGGGTGAACTGGAAGCTCAGATAGACTCTAAAAGAAACACATTTCTGGGCTGTTCCCAGAAGAAGTGCATCAGAAAAAACGGTTAAGCTAGAGAATAACAGTTCTTGCAGCATTTGCGATATTTATTACTGACGTCAGGCAAAATGTGCATTTTATTTTTAAACTGCACCTGAGGGTAAGGGGCTTTTCAAATACGGTCTCGCGCGCTAATCTCGTATCTCAAAACCATATTTTTTTTCAGGACATGAAAAAACCCCATTGCTTTTTGAATTTTGAAGCTGTAAGCACGGCGCTTGGTATATTGTCCGAGAAATAAATAGAAATATATTAGTTTATTTTTTCTCCTGGTTTAACTAGTTCGCCTAAAATTTTGACATACAGGACAAAAACAAAATTAACCAGCTTCAATTGAAATAAAGCAGAAACAGGTTAAGTATCTCTTTTCTTCTGGAAGAGTATCAGAAAAAGTGTGACAACCAGCGCAGAATTTTTCATTGCTTCCTTAATAGTTCGAATGTAGTTTTGGGGAACATAAAAATTTCCATTCCGTTGATTTTCACTTATATGGTTCCTTTTAGAGAATCGCATTCCATCTACGTATCCCCCTTCTTTAAGTATTTCTGCTCTATTACAATCTTCTTCACAGAAGCCAGTTTTAGGACAACTTCCTGGAAATAATTTTAATTACTCCTTTTTTTGTCAAAAAAAAATTAAAAAAGGAAAAAAAATGAGGGACGACTGAGAGGCGAACCCATTTGCATAGTCTTTGTTGACAGAAGTTGGAGGTCTTAGCAACCCAACCAAGGTCAATATTTTAGGAGAGCGTAAGTTAAGACAAATTAAGCAAGAAAAAGACTAGCTGTGAAATAGTTCTCACTGTAAAATGCAAGAAAAAAGAAGCACAGTTAATTAATCAATATCCCAGTTGATTTGACAGCTAAAATATTGCGCTTGAGCAAAACCTTGGTTCATGCAGATACAGCTTTTTCTCACGCAAAATGGATGCAGCAAAAATGCATAATTGTTCGCACCAACCTGGTCTAGTACATCGGTCAAAACAACATCTATCACCTCTAAGTGCTTAAACGGATGCGTTTCAACAGATGAGTTAAAATATTTCAATGCAAGCATCAAGCCATCATAACGCTTCTTCTCCTTCTTCCAAAAAACATCACGTGAAATATATAGGCTAATATATATATATATATATATCTGCAGAAATGGACATCAGACAATGAATGGAACTTGGCAGGTTTCACAAAAATGTGCATTTTTACGTGAAATTGCATCTCTGTGAACCTGGGGTAAAACTGTTAGACTATCTTCAAGACTATTTACTCCTAAATTCAGTTGTTTGATTTACCTTAGCTGTAGCGCATTTGTTAAAAGCAAATACTGCCAATTTTCAGTGGACCAGGAACAGTATGTTTTTTTTCTCTTTACGTCACGTCTTTACCTAAGAAATTATTCTGAGGAAAAGTTACTTCCCAAATAGATGGCTAACAAAAGTGTTTAGAGGGTAAGTTTGTTTCTAGCTAGTTGGATAAAGAAAGTATTGCTGGGGAAAAGTTGCTAGTCAACTAGTTGGAAAATAAATTGTTTTCTGGGGCAATGTTTGTTTCCAGCTAGTTGGCAAAATTAATTGTTTCTGGGGAGAAGTTATTAGTCAGCTAGTTGGCAAAAGTAAGTTTTGCTGGGGAGAAGTTATTAGTCAACTAGCTGGAAAAGGAAAGTTTTGCTGGGGCGACATTTATTAGTCAACTAGTTGGCAAATTTAAGTGTTGCTGGGGATAAGTTATTAGTCAACTAGTTGGAAAAGGAAAGTTTTGCTGAGCATAAGTTATTAGTCAACTAGTTGGAAAATTTATGTTTTTTTTTTTCAAAATTTAGGAAATGTATTTACATATCTTTAAAAACTTATAAATTAGGTTTTAGCAGTTATGAAGAGGGAAAAATTATTGCTGTACTTCATTTAAGCAGATGATCTATATTGCAAGGTCTCACTTTTATAACACACATATTTTTAAAGGTCATCAAAGGTCAGGACCCTCTAGAGGGAGAAGGGGTGGAAGTAGGTACTTCAAAATACCTTCCTGGGACATACTTTATCCCATAGACCCATCCCTGGAAGTTTCATTTTCCTGACATACCATAACTCCTTTCCCAAATAGTCAAAAGTAGCTAAAGTAGAATTTTACCAAAAAATTAATTATAAATTCTAAAAATAAGACAAAAATATTCCTCCAGCAAAGGAACAAAGACAGATCAATGAAGGAACATACACAATTTATGTCCATTAAATGCAAGATAGAAATGAACAAAACTTCAAACATACTTCTATTTTCTTTAACAGACAGGAGGAATAACCCTCCAAGCTTTGACAAATTCAATCTGACTTTTGGGACCAGGTATTATAAGACTAATTATGCTGAGTATTATTCACAATAAATTCTAACTATTATTAGTCAACTAGTTGGAAAATGAATTGTTTTCTGGGGCAATGTTTCTTTCCAGCTAGATGGCAAAATTAAGTTTTGCTGGGGAGAAGTTATTAGTTGGCAAAATTAAATTTTTCTAGGGAGAAGTTATTAGTCAACTAGTTGGAAAAGGAAAGTTTTGCTGGGGAGAAGTTATTAGTCAACTAGTTGGCAAATTTATGTTGTTTTTTTTTCAAAATTTAGGAAATGTATTTACATCTCTTTAAAATCTTATAAATTAGGTTTGAGCAAAGTTATAAAGATGAAAAAATTATTGCTGTACTTCATTTAAGCAGATAATCTATTTTGCAAGGTTTCACTTTTATAACACACAGATTTTAAAGGTCATCAAAGGTCAGGACCCTCTAGAGGGAGAAGGGGTGGAGGTAGGTACTTCAAAATATGTCCTTCCCGGGACATACTCTATCCAATAGACCCATCCCTGAAAGTTTCATTTTCCTAACATAACCCCTTTCCAAAATAGTCAAAAGTAGCTAAAGTAGAATTTTACCAAAAAATTAATTACATTTTTATAAATAAGTATTTTTGGAATATATTATTCTTGAATAACTTATTTATAAACTAGTGATATGTTTTAACCACTTTTCAATAGCTTAACTAGTGTTGATAACTTCTTTGTGTGTTTACGAAAATGAAATACCTTTGGGGCCCTTTTAAGGGCTCAAGATCCAATTAGCCTGAGAAACAATTATAGAATTATGAAAGAGCATAAAAAAAGGCATCAAATGACATTTTCACTTTTCTCTTAGCTAAATTATATGACCCAATGCTAATTTACCCACCTTCTTGGTCCCAAAACACAGTAGCCATGGAGCCTTCTATTGTTGAAGGTTTGTTTGAATCTCTTTGGTTTGTTTAGCAAAATGATACCTATCTCTGGTCACTGTTACCAAGTAGGTTTAAATTGCATCTATCCCAGCAAACTCTTAGTCAAAAGGCATGTCACTGGGACTGGGCCATGGGCACCTGTAAGCTGATTTTTTTTTTGTGGGGGGGGGCTTACCTGGTCTAATTGGCACTTCCAATGCTTTATAGGCCTAACAGAAATCTCAAAACAAAAATATAAGGCAGGATCATTTAGCCAGGGGGAGGGGGACTGGTGCCCCCCCAGCCCCCCCTTCCCCATATGAGTGCCCATGCACTGGGCTGTAAACAAAATCCAACATTGGACCTTATCTTGCTCAAAAGTGCATATTAAGGTATAGTGTTGTTTTGTCAAAATTTCAATGGGTATAAACCTGTTGATGAGGCAAATTTGTTAGACTTTGAAATCAGAAGAGGGTAAACATAGTAGCTTGGTGATACCTTCCCAGAGTACATTTTTGGCCCAGGTTCATTATCAAAAGTTTCATTTTCCTAACCTAACCTCTTTCCAAGATAGCAAATAGAAGTTAGTCTAGAATTTTACCATTTTGCTAAACAAACCAAAGAGATTCAAACAAACCTTCAACAATAGAAGGTTCCATAGCTACTGTGTTTTGGGACCAAGAAGGTGGGTAAATTAGCATTGGGTCATATAATTTAGCTAAGAGAAAAGTGAAAATGTCATTTGATGCCTTTTTTTATGCTCTTTCATAATTCTATAATTGTTTCTCAGGCTAATTGGATCTTGAGCCCTTAAAAGGGCCCCAAAGGTATTTCATTTTTGTAAACACACAAAGAAGTTATCAACACTAGTTAAGTTATTGAAAAGTGGTTAAAAACATATCACTAGTTTATAAATAAGTTATTCAAGAGTAATATATTCCAAAAATACTTATTTATAAAAATTCAAACCTCATTTATGAGGCAACACAAATATAAACTGTTTTCCTACTGTTTCAACTTAAGGGTTTCAATTGCAAATTCCTAATTGAAAATTCAATGCTATTTTTAGTTGACAAAACTTGAAAAACACACCTTAAATTGAAGTGGTAGGAAAATAGCTTATATTTGAGTTGCCTAATAAATGAGGTTGGAGTTTTTATAAAACTAATAAATGAGGTTGGCATTTTTTGAATATATTACTCTTGGACAACTTATTTATAAGCTAGTGATGTTTTTAACCACTTTTCAATAACTTAACTAGTGTTAATAACTTCTTTGAGTGGTTACAAAAATGAAATTACTTTGGGGCCTTTTTAAGGGCTAAAAAAGCAATTAGCCCCAGAAGCATTATGAAAGAGCATAAAAAAAGACATCAAATGACATTTTCACTTTCATTTTAGCTAAATTATATGATCCACTGCAAATTTACCAGAAGGTGTACTGCTCATGGAGTCTATTGAGCCCAGAACTACAATCAATGTAGCTATTTCTTGTGAAACTTTATGTCATTTGCATAGAACCATTAAAAACAAACTAAGAGGATAGCTGACCACCAGAATTGTTCTGATCCATAATAGCCTAATGCTTGTCTACACACTTGTGGTGTGACTCAACTGCATCTCAAACAATTTCAATGGGACATTTTCGATCATCTGCCATATAGTACTGACTTAGCAACTAGCCCTAGCAATCTTCACTTTTTCCTGAACTGAAAATACTTCTTGGAGAGAACCACTTCTAAGCCAATGCAAAGGATCATTTGAATTAATGGGCACAGTATCATTAAAGAGGGTATTGAAAAGCTTTTCAACAGATATGACAAATGTCTTAATTTTTCTAGTGTTTATATAAAAAAGTCAGTAAATATTTACCAAATCGTATTATTGACTTATGAATAAAGTGAATATACCACTCAATGCCTTTTTTATGCTCTTTCCAAATAAAATACTCATTTTTGTTGGAAATGAATTATACCAATTTAGGGTATATATATACCAATTCAGGGTATATAATTGCACATTAGGGGGGTGGGGGTAAAGTTTAAACTTACCTCCCATTTACATCAAAAATACAATTTACCAACCCCCCTCCCCTAATGTGCAAATATATATCCTGAAATGGTATATATAGGGGTGGGGGTAAAATTCATTTCCAACAAAAATGAGTATTATATTTGGAAAGAGCATAAAAAAGGCATCAAGTGGTATATTCACTTTATTTGTAAGTCAATATGATTTGGCAAATATTTACCAAAAATTCATGGTAAAGTTCTACCAAATCATATTATGGAGTTACAAATAGTGAATACACCATTCGATGCCTTTATTTATGCTGATTACAAACATAATAATCATTTCTATTGGAAATTAATTTCAGCCCCCCCCCCTATATATACCTAACCTAACCCAACCTAACCTAACCCTGAATTGGCGTATATAGGGGGGCTGAAATTCATTTCCAATAGAAATGATTATTATATTTGTAATCAGCATAAAAAAAGGCATTGAATGGTGTATTCACTTTAGTCCTAACTCAATAATATGATTTGGTAGAACTTTACCAAATTCACCATAGCCTAAGTATCCCTAGGTAGGCTAAAAAATTGTTTTAGACTATATGAACTTATGTATTATTTATGGCCTAACAGAGGTTGATGAAAAACAACCCCAGTATTTGGATTCAGGGTAATATTCTGGTTCTAAAGATACATCTATTTCTTAGCTAGCAGGTAACTTTTTCATTATTTATATTATTGAATCATGAATAAAGTAAACATAGCCTACCACTTGATGCCTTTTTTAAGCTCTTTCAAAATATAATAATCATTTTTTTAAGAAATGAATTTGACTGCCACCTCTATATATACCAATTCAGGGAATAAATTTGCACATAAGGGGGTGGGGTGGGGGGGGTTTAAATTTACCTCTCATTTACATTGGAAATAAAATGGGTAAATATCTACCAAATCATATTATTGAGTTAGGACTAAAGTGAATACACCATTCAATGCCTTTCTTTAAGATGATTATGACTCATTGTAATTCAAGATACTCAAATAAATGCAGGTGAGAAACGGCATCTATCTTATTTAACTTTTAGCACTGAATTTTTTCGAATGCCAAACCATTGTTTGGATGGCTCTTTAAGATCATATTTTTTAAGGCGGATATTCCTATAACGCTTGGGTATGTACAGTAAAAATTTTCCAAATTTATAGCAGCACTTTTTGACATTTTCAGTGTCTCTCACTGACAGCATTTGGGATGCACTGGCAAGGTAGGTTATGTGTGGTAAGCACACTGAACTATAAATCGAGGCAAGAGATTTCCGGGAGTAGCGTCCGCGATTCGGCACTACAGACGCATAAGCACATTTAATGGCTTTAGTTATTTGCTTAACAATGGCTTGTCTAGTTTTAATGACTGTTTCCGCAATCATAATACCAAGATATCTCAGCTCCAATACCGTAGGGACACAATGATTTCCATGAGTGACAGAATCACTTTACGGTGCATTAAAGGACAAAAATTCACACTTATCAATATTGATAGAAAGCCCAATAGATTAAAAGTCACTTAGGAGTTGATTAAGGTTCTCTTGTAAGTCTGCTTTGGATCTACTGAGCAGATGGACGTCGTCAGCGTAAGCCAAGTAAGATAGGTCAGTGCAATGCAATAGGAGAGAGGGCGAGATACAGTTCAGAATCTTAGAGATGGCATGTTTGAAAATAAGAGGACTAAGAATGTTGCCTTCCCTCACATCTCTTCTGATTTTCACAGGACAGAAATTGTACCTTTCCACTTGCCAACACAGTCGAATTTTCATACCAAAATTTCAGAGTACTCACTGTGCTCGAACTTACTCCATTGTGCAGTAGAGAACTCATTGCTTGCATGTGATTGACGCTATCGAACGATTTCGATATATCAATAGTGCACATATACAGAGGCGACTTTTTTCTTTCTGAGTCCATAAGTACTTTAGCCAGAAGGTGGTGAGCCTATGGGCACCCAAGAGCTTTATGGAACCCAAGCTGATTGTCCCTAAAGTGCCCAGTATCAAGCTCAGAGAAGGTCACATTTTCAAACACTTGACCCCTTTCAAGAAAGAGTTTGGAACGAAACCCCTAGTGATGCACATCTGGAAGATAAGCTGAAGATGGAAATAGAAGCAATAAGGTAAGTGCTTGAGGTGTTTTATTGAAAGACCATTGCTGTCCAACCCATTCTTTGCTTTGGAAAGTACTTAATGATAACTAAACATTTCTTATTATTTAGAATCTGTAGAATGAAAAGATTTGATCTAGTGATAATATTTGACACAGAAGAAAAGTACTGCCCCTTTTTACATATTATATGCACATAGGGGAGTAAATATTTTATTTTATCAACCATTTTTGGATGAAGGTATAACAAATAATCATTGATCATTGATGGTAATTGGTATTTGTGACTCATATTATCTGGCTTAAAGCAATACATAACTAACCCTTGCTTCTAACACATGCAACTCCATGCAAAATTGCTTGTTTTTATCATCTGTCATAATTAATTGATCAGCTGATCAAAACAGATTGATACACACTTTAAATACTAACACATTTCTCAAAATATGAGTCAAGGCTTAGCATAAAAATCCTTTAATTTCTTTTGTATGGCAAGTACATACAGGGTAAACATTTGAATGGTGACTAGTAGATTGTGTCAAACAGTTTGTGGTAACAAACTATAAGTAACAAGAAAGATACATGAAAAGAATCAGAATTTTATGCTGATTTCAAATAGATAAGTTTCATCAAGTTTAATCTTACCCATCAAAAGTTATGTACCTGAAAAAAATTTGCCTCATTTTCGAAAAAGGGAGGAAACATCCCCTAAAAGTCAAAGAATCTTAATGAAAATCGCACCATCGGATTCAGCGTATGAAAGAAGCATACTGTAGAGGTTTCAAGCTCTTATCAGCAAAAATGTGGACTTTTGTATTTTTGCCAGAAGAAAGATCATGGATGCATGTTTATTTGTTGTTTTTTTTTTCTCAGGGGTGATCGTATCAACCCAGTGATCCTAGAATATCGCGAAAGGGCTCACTCGAACGGAAATTAAAAGTTCTAGTGCCCTTTTTAAGTGACCAAAAAAATGGAGGGCAACTAGGCCCCCTCCCACGCTCATTTTTTCTCAAAGTCACTCAATCAAAATTTTGAGATAGCCAAGTTCTTTTAACTGAAAGTAAGGAGCAACATTAAAACTTAAAACGAAAAATTATTGTGTATATGAAAGGGGCTGTCCCCTCCTCAATGCCTTGCTCTTTATGCTAAAGTTTGACTCTTTCTCACAACTCTATTTTTTAAAACAATAAAAAAATTTAGCATAGAGAGTGAGGCGTTGACGAGGGGACAGCCCTGTCCATATACAGAATAATTTCTGTTCGTTTTAAATTTTAATGTTGCTCCTTACTTTAACCCTTTCAGAACCGCATTTATTTCTTGATGACAAATATTTTTTTTTTCAGTTCGAAACTTGTTGACACTATTTTTTTTATTACTTTTAGATATTATTCTAAACACTCATTTCTTACTATTAGGCCCACTGCAAGATGGGATCTCCAGATCCCATTTGTGTATTAACTACCGTGATCAAATTTTCTGAAAATTATTATTGAATTGAAAGAATGATGATTTAACACAGCTTGTAATCAAAAATTATTATTTATTCCATTTTAACTTTACTTTGTGTGATACTCAAGAAAGCAGTATTTTTCCTTGTTGCAGCATAGAAAAACCCCACAAGATCGACTAACTGTTTGGACGAGATTCCTTCTTTTTACTGGCGCAGATTTTACAACGAGACCTGGAGCGTTCAGCTGAATAGATTAGAAAATATGCTCCAGCAGTCTCTGGAAGAACATCATTCAATAAACCGAAAGATCCCTTCATTCTTTTCATATTGATTTCTATCAGTCACTACAGGAGATCCGGAAAGAGGGCGTCCCTTTGTCATTTCAATAGGTGGCTTCAATGATAACTGTATTACGCCTCTGGCTAATCTTCTTCTAAAGTCTATCAATTTATTTGAGTATCTTGAATTACAATGAGTGTTGTATCTTTATCTTTTTGAAGATGGTTTCTTTTCTTTTTTCTTTTTGTATTGCTCCACTATAATCTATTTTTGTAGATGGTGGGGGAATAAATGTTATTATTATTATTATTATTATATTTCTGTCAACTTGTTTCTTAGTTGTTATTGTTCTTATATGATATTATCTTGTTTTAGTGGTTGGATAGTGATGTCCAACAGTTTTATTGCTGAAACAAAGAATGGTTGTACAAATAGAGCGAAAATTTTAATAGTCGTCAACAACGAAAATATTCTCGTAGATGAAACTTCACTGAGAAGATTTGCTAGTAAGTTCATTTTTATGTCTCTAAGCATTTTTATGCCTCTATCTTGGTTCCTTTAAGTAACATATTATTAGAAGGTAATTGCTCTGATCCAACATAAAAGAAAACAAAACATATGTATAGGCACGTTTGTATGGGGTTTGGAGGAAGGTTTTTGGCCATCCCCTCCCCTGTGAAATCTTGAGATTTTCATATAATTTCTTATGATTTTCCTTTAGCCTATAATTCACCAATTTTTCTTCTGTTATTTCCAGTTATGCCTGAGCATATACATAATTGAAAATAAAATGAGAACTAGTATACAAAGAACTAAAATATTTCTTTGTAGTGGAAATTTGAAAAAGGAAACAAATATATGTACTGTTGAGAATAAAGCTGAAAATTAATATTCAAAGAATTAAACTTTTTTTATAGAAGAAAAATTTGGAAATGGAAGTAAGTCTATACATAGTTAAAAGTAAAAATGAGAAACAATATTCAAAGGAGTAAACAATTAATTTTTGCAGAAGAAGACTTAGATAAAGAAGGAACTTGTTTCTTTATTGATAATACAAAAAAAGTTGCATTTGACTCTGGGTCTACCTTTGCGTTATTTCCCCTAGCATCAAGGGCCAAAAGCTAACACATTATTTGTAGAATAGCAGAGGGTATGTTAGGCCGTGATTCACATAAGTATAAATGTTGAATGCAACAAAATAATATAGTGTCTTGTATAAGATCATATTTGATTGTTGAAAATATGAGAAATAAGAAAATAAAAATAATTGCTGCATTCAGAGGTAGGGATTTAGTGCTAGCTAAGTAAATAGCTATGGGCCACCAGTGTTCATTGGTTCTCTTGCTGCTTTGCATGGAAAGCTCTACTGCACCTTTTAAGAATGGAAGATAATTCGAGAGCAACCAGCCCTCCTTCTGTACCTTTTTTAATACCATGCTCCCCTTAGCCCCCAAGTCATCTGATTGAAAATTTGACATTGGAACTTTGTTTATAATAATGCAAATTTGCATCCACGGAATGACCCCCAACAGCTTCATGGGCAAGGGCCATGGATAGTGCAAATTGTCAATTACATAAAGTTTTTTTTTATGAAAAAAGTTGAAGCTTGCTTTATGTGGGATGTGCGGATGGCTTAAAACTTTCAGGATTGTTTTCTGGATCAAAATTATTTGGTATTTTGTTGTGGGATGGAGGGGGGTTAAGGAGCCCAGAAATGGGGCCAACAAACTTTTTGTCCCTGATCAGTTTGAAACTTCCAGCCATAAGCTCTTGTATCAAAAAGAATATTATGTAAACAAAACATTTTTCCAGAATATGCCCCCCTCCCCAGGAAAATAGGGCTAGAAAAGTTTTTCCCTGATCATCTTGAAACTTGTTTTATAAGGTCCTTAGGCAAGGAAACCCCAAAGCCGAAGGAAGAATGGAAAGAAAAAAAAATATATTGCCCTCCCCCTAAATGGGACTCAACAAAGCGCTAAAAACCTTTCCATAATTGGCTCAAAACTTGTATTCTTAAGTTCTTGAGCTAAGGAACAACCCAATATAGAAGGAAAAATCTAAAAAAAAAGTATTCCCCCTCCCCTCTAAAAAAGGGCCAACAAACGTAGCTCCTCAAATACATTTACAGAAGGGGTGGTTGTAGAGACTGTTTAGGGGCTCTTTCGATCGGCAATTGGAAGTTCTAGAACCCTTTAAAAGGGTCGAAATTAATTGGAGGGTGAATAGTCTCCCTCTCATGTCCTTTTCTGCAACCCATCCCCCATGATATTGGACCAGACTTTTGGAATTGTTTTGTTCTGAAAAGACAAAAGGTCTAATAAGAAAACTTCCAGGGTTGACATCACCCCCACAGCTTCTGGAATAGTAGCCCTGAACTATGTAAATTAGTCATTGTTCAAAGATAAGTTTTCAGTAGAATTAAATAGAAAAACAAGCAAGTTTTTTCAACTGAAAGTAAGTAGCAACATTAAAGCTTAAAATGATATCTTAAAGAATTGTGACGAAAAGTCAAACTTCAGGGAAAGAGCGAGGGTTGAGGAAGGGGCAGCCCCCGTAATATATAGACTGATTTATGTTAGTTTTAAGTTTTAACATTGCTACTTACTTTCAGTATAAAAACCTTTTTTGTCATTTTCATTTAATTTCTGATCATTTTTCAAATAATGCAAGGAAATCTCCATTCCCACCCCTGTTTAAAATTCCCCCCCCCCCCCCGAAAACTTTCCGCTCCAGGGAAAATTCTTCTTGTGTAAAATACCCCTGCCAAAAATTCCCCCTCTCCTGCGAGGGCGAGGCTAGTTGCCTTCCAATCTTTTTGGTCACTCAAAACCGGCACTACAACTTTTGATTTACGCTTGAATGAGCCCTCTCTTGATGTTCTAGGACCACTGGTTCCATATGACCACCCCTAGAAAAATAAATAAATAAACACGTATCTGTGATCTTTCGAATAAAAAAAGCTATGTGTTTTTATGTCATTAAATGAGCATATCTGTAGTATCTTGAGAATGTCTTGGAGGGTGAAGTTGAAACTTTATGGGGCTATTAGGGAAAGGGAGAGGAAGGGGAGGTAAGGAACTTAAAATTTTGTGTTTGGGAGAGAGAGAAGGGGTTCTGTAAGTTTTAGCTCTTGAGAAGGAAAAGGGAGTAAGACCAAAATGTTATTGTACTGCATACTCTAATGAAACTTCTAATCTACTCTCTGGTAAGTAGCAAGGTAAATCAAAAGACCTTATATTTCGCCAGCTTATCAAAATGGTGCCTCTGAAATATCTCAGGAACAGCGTCGGGTATGAAGTTGAAACTTTCAGGGAGTATTGACAGGGGAGGGAGTGGATATTGAAAAATGACACGGAGGGTGCAATATCTCGGATGCAGCTCGGGGGATGATGTTAAAACTTCCAGGTAGCATAGGAAATAATGATAGGACGGTCAGAGGGTGTTAGAATTTTATATTGGGAGGAGGAGAGCGATAAATTAAAAGAGATTTTGTGTTGTCTGGTTAACAAGGTAATGTATCTGCAATATCCTGGGAATGGCTTGGGAGACCAAATTAAAATTTTGAGGGACTCTTTTCAAATATTACCTCAAATTTTGGCATGGGGTAGGGGGCAGAGAAGGGATAAACATGTGTTGCCTCAAATGAGTCTAGAAGTGTTTGTACTTTAAGCCCCGTGGGACTAAAATCAAATTTAAGGTAAAGTAGCAATTTAAGTCGGAAGACTTATTGTTTACAAAAGTTAACAAAATAGGGCATTCATCATATCTCAAAAATGGCTTGGGAAATTGATTTGAAACTTTCAAGAGGTGTTGGGGGGTTAAGCGAACCTCAAATTTTGGCTTTTGGGATGGGACAGAGGCAGATTTAAAGATACTTTGCCTATTCAGGCTGTAAAGAAAGTATATCTGCAACATGTGGGGAGCGACCTGGGGGTTGCAGCTGAAATTCTCATGTAGTGTGCAGGTAGAAATGCTATGTCTGTAATTCACCTCTCCTTTTTGTGCTATAAGCCCCCATGCAAATCAGAATTCGTTCACATATAAGTGACAGTGTCAGTCTCGGTAACGGTCGGGATTGAGATGGAACTTTCAGGATGTTTCATGGGCGAGAGGGCTTCACATCTAGTGTTTAGAAGTTCTATTAGTTCTAAGCTGTTCGTTCTAGCTATTCACTATAGTATATCTATTAGTTCTATTAGTTAACTACTAGTATCTATTAGTTAACTATTAGTTCTAGCTGTTCTCTGGATCCATTCATGGTGAAGAAGTGAGCCAAATTAAAAGACATTGCATTCACCCGGGTTATCAAGGCAGTGTGTCTGTAATATCTTGGAAATGACTGGGGGATCGAGGTAAGACTTTCTGGGAGGGCTTGGAGGGGCCAAGGTGAAGTCAAGTATTATGTTTAGGGAAAGCGTCAGGAGTGACAAAAACATTCAGTATAATTTTGTATATTTTAGTCCCATTATTTTTGTACCAGTTTCAAACGCTATATTGCTGATAAATTCTTTTTTTTTCATTTTATTTCTTCATGCAAGTTCAATCTGAAAATCCAATTCAGTAATTATTTTATGTCATTTCTGTAGAAGATGTTAGTTTTCATAGTGGTTTTCTTACATGATCATTTTATTTTGATTTGTGTCTAACTCTGTAGAATTAGATTTTTGCGCAATTGAATTTAAATCCAAAATCTTTTTATTCCAAAAAGACTCACAGCTGGCAACATTGCCTATTCAGGCTGTAAAGAAAGTATATCTGCAACATGTGGGGAGCGACCTGGGGGTTGCAGCTGAAATTCTCATGTAGTGTGCAGGTAGAAATGCTATGTCTGTAATTCACCTCTCCTTTTTTGTGCTATAAGCCCCCATGCAAATCAGAATTCGTTCACATATAAGTGACAGTGTCAGTCTCGGTAACGGTCGGGATTGAGATGGAACTTTCAGGATGTTTCATGGGCGAGAGGGCTTCACATCTAGTGTTTAGAAGTTCTATTAGTTCTAAGCTGTTCGTTCTAGCTATTCACTATAGTATATCTATTAGTTCTATTAGTTAACTACTAGTATCTATTAGTTAACTATTAGTTCTAGCTGTTCTCTGGATCCATTCATGGTGAAGAAGTGAGCCAAATTAAAAGACATTGCATTCACCCGGGTTATCAAGGCAGTGTGTCTGTAATATCTTGGAAATGACTGGGGGATCGAGGTAAGACTTTCTGGGAGGGCTTGGAGGGGCCAAGGTGAAGTCAAGTATTATGTTTAGGGAAAGCGTCAGGAGTGACAAAAACATTCAGTATAATTTTGTATACTTTAGTCCCATTATTTTTGTACCAGTTTCAAACGCTATATTGCTGATAAATTCTTTTTTTTTTCATTTTATTTCTTCATGCAAGTTCAATCTGAAAATCCAATTCAGTAATTATTTTATGTCATTTCTGTAGAAGATGTTAGTTTTCATAGTGGTTTTCTTACATGATCATTTTATTTTGATTTGTGTCTAACTATGTAGAATTAGATTTTTGCGCAATTGAATTTAAATCCAAAATCTTTTTATTCCAAAAAGACTCACAGCTGGCAACACGCCGAAACTTTTTTCTTTCTCGTCATAATACTTGCTATGCAAACAACAAAGGGACAAATGAAGCAAAAATGTATAAAGTCAGTTCAGCATTAAATTTAACAAATAATAAAAAAATACGTCACATAATTACGCTCATATTTCAGAATTATGTTAGTGCAAGAAAAAAATGGGAACAAAATTTTGTTCACAGCTTGTGTGTTTCTGGATAATCATTTGCAGTTTGGGAACAATGGCTGCCGCTTTATGAGAGATTCTAGACTGGAGGAAAGGTGAAAAAATTAATTTAGATAACAATTAATAGACAAAAAGTATTGGCTTTTATGCTGATTCGAAATGTATAAAATTCATTAAGTTTAACGTTACCCTTGTTACTGATCGATGAATCTCTGTTTTTAAAGGATGGTAATCTTTTAGAGCACATTATATGAGCCTGAAGGATTTGGCGTGTCCTTGTAAGGTTCAAGGTTGCACATAATTGTGCAAGACAAATATCACCTAAAAGAACGGATCACAGGGAATGATCTCAGGGAAAATAGTGTTTAAAAAGGACAATTCAAAGAACTGGCAGAGATTCTGACGGTGTTCAGTTTGGGTTTCAAGCTTTAAGTACCTAAGCAAACCCAAATAAGGAACCTTAGGCTCCCTTGATGCAATCACTAAGGCCCTAACCAGTATCACCTCTAAAGAGTGAGATTCCCCTAATGTCACATAGTATATCATACTGGTTAGCAATACTCTAGTGGAGACCGATTGAAAGTGCGGGGAAGAGTTTTATTATATTTCTGTTTCCAAAGACAAAAATAACAGATGTATATTCTTATGTAATTTAGTAATAATGTTTTCTTGTCCGTTTCCAGTTTGATACTGCCAAAAAGTGTGTGTCTGTTATTTTTATTACCTTTACTAATTTCGGTCTGATAATCCAATTCTACAGTAATTATTTTGACTGTTCCATTTAGAATAGTTGTTTCTTTTTTAAATAAGATTGTTTATTTCACAGATTCGTGAATTTTATATTTTGTGGTTTATTGGACCAGAATATTCAACTTCTTTGTTTCAATGATTTACTGTGCGTCAGGTCAACTGTTCATTCTCGTAATACAAGGGGTAGTGTTGATTTCTATGTACCTAGAGGCCTCTCTTCCCCTTCGTGTTTTTCTGTCTTATATAGAGGTACTTGGAAATTGAAAAGTGATATTAAGATTATTGAGGACCTCAATATATATATAGAAAAACCATTAAGGAATTGCTTTTTGTAAAATATGAGTTTCGAATATATTGATTGCCTATTGAATATAGGCTATAGCTAATGTCTACTTTAAAAGAATCTCCTTTTTAGGGATTTTCTGCTCTATGTAGCCTAATGGAAAAGTTGCATGTTTTATCAGTACTGTCTTAAGGCAGACAACATATAAAACTGTTTTTTTAAGTTAACCCTTTCGGGACCGACGGATTTACAGGTCCCGGCTGAATAAAAGCTGGATTTGGCATCTCGGATTGAAAATAATTAGATATTATAATTGCTGTTCAATAGTCCTTTCAGAGACGATTAGATTAATACATCTTTCACCAGTAAAAATTGGATACAAATTGTGTGACATGATCAGTAAATTTGTCATACATATCAAAGTTACACAATAAAATATCTTATTTTGCAATTAAGCATTTTGGTTGTTGTGATATAGGTAGGTAAATGCGATTTTTTTCCTCATTTAATAAAAGCGTATTTAGAGTGTGTGTTACATAAAGTCGGGTCATTTTTCCTAGGGTTTGGGATAAAAGAACTATATTGTACTGGGACCACAAGGTCCCGTTAGTCAGTAAACGTACTTAATAAGTGAAGTGTGTTTTTGATCTATTTTTGTGCAATTAGTGACATAAGATCTTTTAAAACTAGCTAATAAATAGCAAGATACCTGAGCAATAGTAGATGGGGCAGAGGGGAACGCACCATAAGTAAATTACACTACTTTAGACCATTTTCGGGGGGCGCGCGCCCCCCTCTCCGGGATCCGTCACTGCTTTAGATTTTTATTGTTACCTTTTTTGTATCTTCTTGGAAAAATTACCTTTCTTGGCATTTCATTTCTTAGAAATATATTGGTTTCTTACCTTACAAGGGTTACCATACAAGGGTTTCTTACCTTGTACAAGATAGACTAGTCGAACCTGTATGCATCCCTTGTGTTTAGTTACAGAATTTCTTTTTTCACAGCATGAAGAAGAAAATAACCGCAGAAAATATTTCAATTTTACTAGACAATTTGCTTTCTGACTATGACTCGGACACAGAATTATTCAGACTGCAGCCTGTCTAATGATTAATGCGTCTTTCTTGAGTCTGGCCTGAGCATTGAAGAGCTCGATGCAGTTTTAGTACCAGAGATTGGTTCTGAAGAACCAAAAAGTAATACAGCAGCACCTAACTCCAAATTGCTCCCAAACAGCCGAGCTCAAACCATATCACTGGCCATTCCAGTTGGTACTAAGTTTGATAGGAGCCCTGCAAAGCTTACCATAAGAGCTGTTAGATCTTCAGCTGTCACATCTACCTCTTCTATTGCCATGAAAACTGCAAACAAAAATTCTTCTTTCGATATGCTTTTACCCAAATGGAAGAAACGAATTTTGGCAGCCCCAACTATGGGAAAGTGGACCAAAATGTGACTTTTTTGATGATTGTAGCACACCAACAGACTTCTTCCTTCGGTTGTGGAACAGGAAGTTACTAGATCAGATTGTTGAGCAAACTAACCTGTACTCCCAGCAAATGATAGATAAATTGGATTTTGCCAATATCTTCAAGACCTTAACTGTGACTGAACTCTTGGGTTTCCTAGGCATCAACATAATCATGTCATACCATACAGTCCCAGACATGAAAATGTACTGGGAGAGCTCTGACGATGTACAGGTCCCAGCTATATGTAAGAGCATGACTAGAAACTGATTTTGCCCAATTCGACGATTTAATCCATCTCAATAACAACCATGCAATACCTGAAGGGTGTAAGGACAAGCTATTCAAGATTCGACCGTTGATTGAAAAGCTGCACACATAGTTCTCAGGTTCTTGAAATGAAGCAGAGGTTGTCTCAGTTGATGAGAGTATGATATTATTTAAGGGTAGATTCAGTATGAAGCAATAAAGCGAGGATATAAAATCTGGTGCTTTGCATGTATGTCTGGCTACATTTACAGATTTGAAATCTATCAAGGAAAGAAAGAAGAAGCATGCGTACAGGCGCAATTGGGATTGGAAGGGAGAGTAGTTGTCGAATTAACTGCTCCCCTCGCGTCCAAACACCACATGGTGTATTTTGACAATTATTTCACTTCGATTGAATTATTGTACTACTTGAAAAAAAAAGGTATTCGTGCGTGTGGGACAATAAGGAACACAAGAAAGCCCTTCCTTAAGTTTACAGAGTACACGAAAATTGATAGAGGTGATTCAGATTGGCGATTCTCTCAGAGAGAATTTGCTGCATTGAAGAGGAGACAATAAAAGCGTCTTTTTAGCATCCAAGTGGCACTCAACTGAGATGGCAAACATTACTTGGAAGAAAAGAGACGGAACCGAATTGGCCTTAACTGTTCCAAAAATTGTCAGCGATTATAGCAAATACATGGGAGGAGTCAATCGGGCTGACATGTTGCGTGGAATTTACGGATACAATCAAAAGTGCTATAAGTGGTGGCATAGGTTGTTCTTATGCGTTTGTGATGGTCATATCCAAGAGACCAAAGAACAACCTATGCCACCACTTATAGCACTTTCGATTGTATCCGTAAATTCCACGCAACTTGTCAGCCTGATCAACCCCTCCCATGTATTTGTGGCTAACTTTTAGCCACAGAAATTCCTCTGTAATAACTCAGTCAACTGAGCCAAATCACGCCACAAGAAATATTCAAAACTTAATAAAAAACAATGGTCAAGAAAGCAAAAAGAAAATATCCTGTTCAGATTTTTAAAAATTTATTCTATGGTTTTGCTGTGCATTGTAAAATGATACTGTTGATTTTCTTTTTTTAGTGATCAACTAAAGTTTACCCCCCCCCTCTAGTGAGCAAGCTATGGCAAATAAGTTAGCGTCAATTATGGATAATTCCTTGAAATCCTTCAGGGAAGATCTTAAGCAGGAGTTTCCACCACTAGTCAGTTGACACAAACCCTATACCAACTGAGAACTGACATAAAAAGCAACATTTCTGCCCAAGTTAGCGATATTGCAAACAAGGTATCACATATTGAAAATTCATTACAATCAGTTTGCTCTACCTCAACAGTTCACAACCTAGTGGTGTCTACAGTGTCCTTCTAAGTTGTCTCAACTTCTGTCAGCCCAACTATCTGAATCTGATGTTTGCTGGATAGTATGTTCAGTGCGCCAGCGTTTTGAAAGACGTCTTAATATCGTTGCTTATGGTACCCCCCCCCAGACTGATGATGCAGTTTTCCTGTACAATTATCTCTTACTCAATTATGGAGTTGATATTGGTGCCCCCCCCCCCCTACCCAAGTAAAAATACTTTCTAGTAGCCATCAACCATCTGGTAGCCGCCCCCCTCCTTTTCTCTTCTCTGCACCATAAACAGATTTTAGAAAGCAAATTATACGGAAATCCTTTGAAACAAAGGGATCAATTAGTTTTTATGGAGATAGTCCTAAGGAAGATCGCATAAAGCACAAAGCTCTAGTTGAGGAGCTGAAAAGAAAAAAAGCTAAGGGAGAAGCAGATTTGATAATCTGTAATGGTACCATCATTCAAAAAAAACTTGCCAGTTGGAGCAATCCCCCAGACCACTCCAATGTCCCACTAACGTACATGCCTCTTTCTACCTATAATAATTGTTTAAATGTTTATGGGCTTGCATCACCTACTTCTGTCTCTCAATGGTCTATTAGTGAACACAATAATAATAGTTTCCTTTCTGATGCTGACAATTCTCTTGTTTCTTCAACAACAACTTGTTTAGCTGATGTTTATTCTTTGTTGTTTCATAGTGCTGTATCCAACAACCTCACCAGTCCTTTAGTTCCTGCATCCTCGCTGATTCTTACCTCTCAGGTAATGAGATTCCTTAGCTCCAATGTTGATAGCCTCCCTAATAAGCTTTCTGAACTTTCCTTTTGTATGAAATCTGAAGGAGTGGATGTTGCTGCAATTACAGAAGTTTCACCAAAAAATACCTTGTCAGTTTTAACTCCTGATGAAATCAAAATTGATGATTACCAACTATTTTCTAATCTGAAGTCCCTACTCTTCCACCGAGGAGTGTGCCTTTATATAAAAGATGGACTAAATGTTAGTCTCATTCAATTCAATTCTCTGAACACTGATGGAATTGAGTCTGTATGGATTAGATTACATAATCAGAGAACTTCAATTGTAGCGGGTGTTGTCTATAGAAGCCCCATTGCTCTGTGTGTTATGGACTCTGAATCTAATTTGGCTGCCATGTTGTCTCACATGGTGACCAATTTTGCCAGCAATGAACTTTTCCTTATGGGGGATTTAAATCACCCTGAAATCCAATGGATTGATGGACCTCGTTGTTGTAATAGAGATTCTCTTTTTTGTCTGCCCTCTCTGATAATTCCCTCTGTCAAACAATTTCACAACCAACTCGTTTCAGGGAAGGTCAAGTCTCCAACACTCTTGATCTAGTTAAACTCAGTAACCTTGACCTTCTTATTAAGAATGTTATAACCACACCTGTTGGTAACAGTGACCATGTTGTAATTATTTCAGAGTTATGTCTACCTACCATTCAGCCTTCCTCTAAGCAACAAAAGTATATAAACTACAAAATAGTCTCTGAAAAACTTGCTAAAATCAACTTGAAAAAACTTATTACTGATGAAATCGAGGAGAGTTGGTCAAATATAAAAACGGAAATTTTAAATTTTGAAAAATCATGCACCACAATTTTTCAGGTAAAACAGGCAAAACGTTTAACTTTTTTAACTACTAAAATTAGTAAGGTAATCAATAGAAAACACAGACAATGGAACCGTTATAGAAAAAATAAGACCACAGAAAATTATCTAGTCTTCAAATCCTTTCATGATCAAACAACAAACCAAATAAAGGTGTTGAAGAGAAGGTTTGAGAAAAAACTGGCAGAGGAAGTTAAGGTTAATCCCAAATCTTTCTGGCGTTATGCCACTCACAAATGTAGCAGCAGATGCACAATCCCAGATATCCTGCATGATAGTAAATCGGTTGCTGATCCTGAACTGAAAGTTGAAATTTTCAATCAATATTTCCCTTCTGTTTTTTTTTTGTCCAACCTCAGTGTTGTATATCCTACACCTGCCTTATATGATGTATCGCATAATATGCAACCAATTCTGATTACAGATACTCTGGTTCTAAAGGAACTGACATCCCTCAAACTGAATAAATCTGCTGGCCCAGACGGCATTCACCCATGTATCCTACACAAATGTTGTACAGTTTTGTGTCAACCTCTTTCCCTGCTGTTCAAATTATCATTAAATCTTTCTAGACTACCTCCGGATTGGAAAACTGCAAATATTATTCCTATTTTTAAAAAAAGCAGAAAGGACCTTGCTGAAAATTATCAACCCATCAGTATGACATCAGCAGTTGTTAAGGTTCTTGAAAGAATAATCAATTCTGCAGTTGTTAAACACCTTGAAGTAAATAATGTTTTACACAGTTCACAACATGGCTTTCGTTGTGGGAGATCTGTTGACACCAATCTCCTTGAATCATATGATCACATCACCAAGTTGCTTGATATTGGGGTTCCTGCTGACATGATTCTGCTTGACTTTTCTAAAGCTTTTGACAAAGTGTGTCATAATCAACTTGCAATTAAATTGCACACAGTTAAGCTCAAAGAGAAATCCCTGCTCTGGATCCTTGATTTTCTTTACTGGTGAAACCAATATGTTCAGTTGTTTGATGAATCTGGAGATTGTATTCTTTCTTCCTCAACATGTGTTCTGACTGGAGTTCCTCAGGGTAGTGTCTTGGGTCCTACATTATTTAATATTTTCATCAATGATGCTCCTTCTATTATCAGCAGCAATTCAACTCTTTATGCAGATGACCTGAAGCTTCTTGGACCAGCTCTGTCCTATGAAGATCATGCCTGCTACAAATTAACCTTCAACTACTAGGTCAATGGGCTGATGCCTGGCTTCTTGAATTCAATGTTGCCAAGTGCCATATCATTCATGTGGGCAAACAGAATACATGCCGCTCTTATTTTTTCTTAGGCCACATACTTTTCTCTGTAAATAATGAGCTAGATCTTGGTGTCACTATTGACAATGAATTAAAATTCAGCACACATGCTAAGAGGTTTGCTGCTGGGGCTAATTCAACCTTGGGTTTGATTAAGCCTACCATCTCCACTCGTTCTTCTAAAGTCATCAGTCTTCTTTATAAGGGACTTGTGTATCCTAAGCTTGAAGTTGGAATGTCACTTGCCTCTCCATATTTAAAAAAAAAGATATAAAAGTTCTTGAAGATGTCCAGAGACATGCCACTAAGGTGATATCTGGAATGCAAGAGCTTTCCTATCCTGTAAGACTATCAAAGTTGAATCGCCCTACACTTGAATACAGGAGAAATAGAGGGGATGCCATTTTAGCCTTTAAGTTATAGAGGGCTAACATTCTCCCAGCATTATTCCCTACTTTTAGTACCAATTCAAGAACTAGAGGTCATCAACTGAAACTTGTTAAGCAGTCTACAACATCTGGAGTCCGTACTCAATTCTTCTCAACACGTATTGTCAACAATTGGAACAAATTATCTAATGAAACTGTTACTGCTGAATTTGTTGATGTTTTTAAACATAGGCTAGATGCTGAGTGGTCCTCCAAAGAGTGTAATTTCAATTAGGATACTATCAAAGATGGAGCAGCACCTGGTCACCAGTGATTCTTGCATACAACTAGTCATCATTCCAGAGCTCTACAAGGAGAAATCCTTAGATTGCTCCTAGCTGCAATTTAAGGTACTTTAAGGTTTCCTTACTAATCAGTGTCCACTAAGTTTACACAGATAAAATTTTCAAATGCTTACAGCTTTTGATGGAAACTGTTTTTAAAAATTAATTTTGGGCAAAATAATTTTAGTTTTTATATACCTTAGATGAGACTTCCAATTTAGATTCAATTCCTGTGGCAACAGGTATACCGTATATAAAAAATCATTAGCAATAAAGTGCATGCTTATTAACCTTAACAACATGTTTAATCACTCACTATATATAGGTGCCTTAAAGATCCCAATGCTTGATAATTGTGTGGTTTGAGAAACATAAATTTCCAGCCCTTTCATTAGTGAAATCTGTAAAAAGCTTTTAAGAATACCCTATTGTACAAACAGAACCATTAAGATAAAGAAATTTTTTTATTCAGGATCTTGTAGATGAGAATCCTGTATCCTCTAACTGCTGAGAAATCAAAGAAGACAAAATCAGTTTATTAAGGTGAGAGGATTGTGGATTGTCAGAAAAAATAACTTTATGTGTGCAGTTTCCTGCATTGTTCTGAAAACCTTACCTTATTATAGGATCTATTTATTAAGAGTGGCTTTACACATTCAAAACCAAAGAATACTATGAGCAAGTCTTTCAAGTACACAGTTGACTAAAGAAGGATCTTCAATGATGACAAGTATCTTACTTGCTCTAGCAACAGGAGCCTAGATATGCATAACATTCTGACTATTATGAGCCTATGCACAGGCATTTTTTAATCCTATTATTATCAAAGGCTCTTTTTATGTGCTTCTAGTATTTCAATATCCAATGGTATACTAAATTGCTGGTCAACACATAAAATTGCCAACTGCTTCTAGGAATGATATAGACTTATTTAAGCACATTAGAATTTTTCAAAGTTTTCAGAATTTTATAGTACTTCCTTCCAAAGAGGAGTAATTCTGCACTAGCACCTTTTTCTACTTCATATTCATATCTGCACTACATTTTATATCTGCACTAGCAGCTTCTTCTATTTCACTGCATACTGATTTGTCACTCAAAAACTAAAACATCATTTTTTACATAACAAAACTAGGAAATTAAAGGAAAATTTTTAACTTGATCACAAAAACTTGACAGAAATTAATTTTATACAAGGGTCCTTTTTTCAACTTCCAATGGTTCAGTGCAGATGCAGGTAGCAGCAGAAAGTGGGCATGCAGTGCATGCAACTGCACAACTCTCACTGTTTCTTTCTACTTAGCATGAGAAAAGACAAAGGGAAGTGAAAGGATAGATGGGAAATATATAATTTGGGCTATATATTTGTACATTAGGGGGGTGAGGTAAAGTGTTTGGACAGTGTGAAGTCAGAAAACAATTCTTTCTTCATAATATCAGAATAATTGTAGCCAATACATTTTGCATGCAGATCCACTGTAGTTCACTGTTGCTGAAAAGCAAGGCCCTAAAATTGTTGACAGGTGCAGTGTTTACCCTAAATTAAAGAAGAATGGTCCACTTGGTCATACCTATCTCTGGTCACTGTTACCAAGTAGGTTTAAATTGCATCTATCCCAGCAAACTCTTAGTCAAAAGGCATATCACTGGGACTGGGCCATGGGCACCTGTAAGCTGAATTTTTTTGTGGGGGGGGGCTTACCTGGTCTAATTGGCACTTCCAATGCTTTATAGGCCTAACAGAAATCTCAAAACAAAAATATAAGGCAGGATCATTTAGCCAGGGGGGGGGGCTGGTGCCCCCTCTGCCCCCCCGTCCCCATATGAGTGCCCATGCACTGGGCTGTAAACAAAATCCAACATTGGACCTTATCTTGCTCAAAAGTGCATATTAAGGTATAGTGTTGTTTTGTCAAAATTTCAATGGGTATAAACCTGTTGATGAGGCAAATTTGTTAGACTTTGAAATCAGAAGAGGGTAAACATAGTAGCTTGGTGATACCTTCCCAGAGTACATTTTTGGCCCAGGTTCATTATCAAAAGTTTCATTTTCCTAACCTAACCTCTTTCCCAGATAGCATATAGAAGTTAGTCTAGAATTTTACCATTTTGCTAAACAAACCAAAGAGATTCAAACAAACCTTCAACAATAGAAGGTTCCATGGCTACTGTGTTTTGGGACCAAGAAGGTGGGTAAATTAGCATTGGGTCATATAATTTAGCTAAGAAAAAAGTGAAAATGTCATTTGATGCCTTTTTTTATGCTCTTTCATAATTCCATAATTGTTTCTCATGCTAATTGGATCTTGAACCCTTAAAGGGGCCCCAAAGGTATTTCATTTTTGTAAACACACAAAGAAGTTATCAACACTAGTTAAGTTATTGAGAAGTGGTTAAAACATACCACTAGTTTATAAATAAGTTGTTCAAGAGTAATATATTCCAAAAATACTTATTTATAAAAATTTAAACCTCATTTATGAGGCAACACAAATATAAACTGTTTTCCTACTGTTTCAACTTAAGGGTTTCAATTGCATATTCCTAATTGAAAATTCAATGCTATTTTTAGTTGACAAAACTTGAAAAACACACCTTAAATTGAAATGGTAGGAAAATAGCTTATATTTGAGTTGCCTAATAAATGAGGTTGGAGTTTTTATAAAACTAATAAATGAGGTTGGCATTTTTGGAATATATTACTCTTGGACTTATTAATAAGCTAGTGATGTTTTTAAACACTTTTCAATAACTTAACTAGTGTTAATAACTTCTTTGAGTGGTTACAAAAATGAAATTACTTTGAGGCCTTTTTAAGGGCTAAAAAAGCAATTAGCCCCAGAAGCATTATGAAAGAGCATAAAAAAAGACCTCAAATGACATTTTCACTTTCATTTTAGCTAACTTATATGATCCACTGCAAATTTACCAGAAGGTGTACTGCTCATGGAGTCTATTGAGCCCAGAAATATAATCAATGTAGCTATTTCTTGTGAAACTTTATGTCATTTGCATAGAACCATTAAAAACAAACTAAGAGGATAGCTGACCACCAGAATTGTTCTGATCCATAATAGCCTAATGCTTGTTGACACACTTGTGGTGTGACTCAACAGCATCTCAAACAATTTCAATGGGACATTTTTGATCATCTGCCATATAGTACTGACTTAGCAACTAGCCCTAGCAATCTTCACTTTTTCCTGAACTGAAAATACTTCTTGGAGAGAACCACTTCCAAGCCAATGCAAAGGATCATTTGAATTAATGGGCACAGTATCATTAAAAAGGGTATTGAAAAGCTTTTCAACAGATATGACAAATGTCTTAATTTTTCTAGTGTTTATATCAAAAAGTCAGTAAATATTTACCAAATTGTATTATTGACTTATGAATAAAGTGAATATACCACTCAATGCCTTTTTTATGCTCTTTCCAAATAAAATACTCATTTTTGTTGGAAATGAATTATACCAATTTAGGGTAGGCCTATATATATACCAATTCAGGGTATATATTTGCACATTAGGGGGGTGGGGGTAAAGTTTAAACTTACCTCCCATTTACATCAAAAATACAATTTACCAACCCCCCTCCCCTAATGTGCAAATATATATCCTGAAATGGTATATATAGGGGTGGGGGTAAAATTCATTTCCAACAAAAATGAGTATTATATTTGGAAAGAGCATAAAAAAGGCATCAAGTGGTATATTCACTTTATTTGTAAGTCAATATGATTTGGCAAATATTTACCAAAAATTCATGGTAAAGTTCTACCAAATCATATTATGGAGTTACAAATAGTGAATACACAATTTGATGCCTTTTTTTATGCTGATTACAAACATAATAATCATTTCTATTGGAAATGAGTTTCAGCCCCCCCCCTATATATACCTAACCTAACCCAACCTAACCGACCCCTGAATTGGCATATATAGGGGGGGGGGGGCTGAAATTCATTTCCAATAGAAATGATTATTATATTTGTAATCAGCATAAAAAAAGGCATTGAATGGTGTATTCACTTTACTCCTAACTCAATAATATGATTTGGTAGAACTTTACCAAATTCACCATAGCCTAAGTATCCCTAGGTAGGCTAAAAAATTGTTTTAGACTATATGAACTTATGTATTATTTATGGCCTAACAGAGGTTGATGAAAAACAACCCCAGTATTTGGATTCAGGGTAATATTCTGGTTCTAAAGATACATCTATTTCTTAGCTAGCAGGTAACTTTTTCATTGTTTATATTATTGACTTATGAATAAAGTAAACATAGCCTACCACTTGATGACTTTTTTATGCTCTTTCAAAATATAATAATCATTTTTTTAAGAAATGGATTTGACTGCCACCTCTATATATACCAATTCAGGGAATAAATTTGCACATAAGGGGGTGGTGTTGGGGGGAAGTTTAAATTTACCTCTCATTTACATTGGAAATAAAATGGGTAAATATCTACCAAATCATATTATTGAGTTAGGACTAAAGTGAATACACCATTCAATGCCTTTCTTTAAGCTGATTATGAATATAATAAGCATTTCTATTGGAAATGAATTTCAGCCCCCCCTATATCTGCCAATTCAGCGTTAGGTTAGGTATATATAGGGGGGGGGCTGAAATTCATTTCCGACAGAAATGCTTATTATATTTGTAATCAGCATAGAAAAGGCATCAAATGGTGTATTCACTTTATTCCTAACTCAATAATATGATTTGGTAGATATTTACCATAAAATGTTCCCCGTCCCCCTAATGTGCAAATATATACCCTGAATTTGTATATATAGGGGTGGGGGTAAAATTCATTTCTGACAAAAATGATTACTATACTTGGAAAGAGCATAAAAGAGGCATCTAGTGGTATGTTTACTTAATTCATAAGTCAATAATATGAACTGCAAAAAATTTACCAGCTAGCCAGTGAATTGAAAAAAATTACTGGAATTTAATGTGATATGTTCATTTCGTCAGTATATCCCTTTCAGAAGAGGCACTCAATTAGAACTTTACCTAGATTTTTATCTGTAGATATAACAATGTTCTTACTTCTTCTTCTTCTTCTATTTAACAGCAGGCGGGCTTTTCAGTAACACTATTTAGCCCTTTTCCTTTTGCTTCACTCTGTGGGCTACAGAGCTACTGGCTTGATTGCCTCATATTTATTAGATATATTCAGATATCTTTCAGCAGATCTTTCGACTCTAGGAGTTCAAATATAAGATGATAGATGTCGATTTCTATGCTCTGTGTGCAGGTATAGTTGGCTAGGCTCTTGGCTGATAGTGGGATTTTGTGCTGTTTGAAGCATTTTAACAGTTTAGAAAGCAAGGTATGTTGTGCAGACGTCAGCATATTACATTCAAATAGGCAATGGTCAATTGTTTCATTATTCATATTACAATGCCTGCAAAGAGGGGACAGGGGAATTGAACCACTTGAATTAGAAAGCTTATATGAGAATGCAAGGAAATTTAGTCCATTTGTTCCAGAACGAATTCTATGATAAATTTTAGAAAGATACTTATTGGGAAAGGGGGAAAGGATAGGATTAATCTTATTAAAATTAATATCTGATAGCCTCCATCGGTAAATATCTCTAATTGGGATTGGTCTCCCACTTGGCTGGTCAATATTTATATCATTTTTTGCTATTTCATCAAACTGATGATTACCAATTATGCCAGAGTGGCTAGGAATGTACTGAAATTAAGTTTTTATGCCACTTGAAGCAAGATTATCAATAATACTGAGACAATGATAAGTGTCAATGTCCAACTTATATTGAGGAGCTGAGGCCAGCAACTCAAGGCTTGATAAAGAGTCGGAGTAGATGATAATATTATTCAAATTTTCAATCAAAGATTGGTTTTGCTTAAGGTGTTCTAATGCCATGATTATGGCATTTAACTCAGCAGACATTATAGATAAATTATTAAATAATTTCTCGCCCATTGCAATTTTCAGGTGAGGAAGGAAAACACCACTTGCAACCTTCTCATTCATTTTTGACCCATCAACAAATATTTGGAAGTGATTTTTATAGGTAATTGTATTAAGTTCTGCAAATTTATTCTGAACAAAAGCAATGGGGGTTAAATCTTTATTCCATTTTGAAAATTCAGTATTTATTATGGGAAATGACCAATTCCATGGAGGGGATTGGGGGAAAGTAGGTGCAATAGACTTTGCGGGTACAGGGAACTTCTTTTGAATATTGGCATACTCATCTGCAATACCTCTATACATGGCTGGATTTCTTAACCAATTAAGTAATGTGTGTGAGCTATTTGATTCAATTTTTGTAAGATGTTTTATCAAGAGAAAGCTACGTCTCTCCCTTATTGTTGTTAATTCACTCTCCATAAGCAGAAAATTGGTGCTTGTCGGTTTCCTAAGACCAAATATGAGACGTATTATATCATTTTGTGTTGTTTCAATTTTTTGCATCTGGGTCTTTGCACAAGCACCATAGACAAAGAGCCCATAGTCAATATGGGGTCTTATATGTTGTTTGGAAAATTTGAGTAACGTTTTCTCCCTACAACCCCAGGGTGTAGAAAGAAGTATTTTTAGTATATTTGATTTTCTATAGTATTTTTTTTTATTGTGTTTGAAATTTGGAGGTGAAAATTGAGTTTTTGATCAAACATGAGACCTAGGTAATTATTATTATCATCTTCTGGAATAGTTGTTTTATTTAGAGTTAGTTTTGCATTAACATGGTTTTGCTTCCGGTGAAATTGGATTATTTTTGACTTGGTGGGTGCAATGGGTAAATCTGAATGTTGAGAGAAGTTTTCAAACTGGAAAAGTGACTTTTGCAGATTTGACTGTGGTATCTGAAAGGTGTTGCCAGATGACCATAGCACCAGATCATCAGCATATTGTAGATTCGTGTGGGGTAGGTTCATGTCCCAGAGATATAGGGCAAATAGGAGGCAACTGAGGACTGCTCCCTGAGGTAGGCCTTTGGATATTGTCTTTTGGGGTGAAGAGGCTGAACCAACACAAACAATGAAACTTCGCACTTCTATGAAGGATTTAATAAAGGATACTAGCTTAGGAGGAACTCCAAGGTTTTCAAGTTTATTTAAAAGGATTTGGTGGTTCACATTGTCATATGCTCCTTCAAAATCTAGGAAAGCTGCCACTAGGATATTATTTTTTGAGAAAGATTCATTTATTGGATTTGTTAGCAAAATGAAAGCATCTGTTGAGGAGTGGTATTTCCTGAATCCAGTTTGAGTGTGTGGGATCATGTTATTTTTCTCAACAAACCAGAGGAGTCTGTGATAAATCATTTTCTCCTTTATTTTCCCCATCACAGGTGTAATCATTATGGGCATATAAGACTCAGGGTTATCTTTTGGCTTATTTCTCTTTAGGATTGGTATGAGGGACGACCATTTCCGTATATAGGAGGACCTAAAAGATGCCCAATCGTGATTATAACAATTTAGCAGTTCGTGTTTGTATGAAGATGTGGGATTTCTTTATCCATGTAGGGTGTACATTGTCATAGCTGCTGCTAGTTTTGGACCTAATATGATGTATTGCATTATTCAATTCCTGGATTGAAAATGGATTAGTTATGTACTCAGATCCTGGGTGTGGTTGGTAACTAGGGTTCATAGGAATTGTGGACAGTTTGCTTTGATTATTTGATGTTAGCTTATTAACAAAAAGAGTTGCAAATAGGTTAGCCTTTTCAATATCATTTTCATAATGGGTATTATTATGTATAAGCTCATACAGGAGTGGGTTGGGAGAAGTCTTTTTCCCACATATGTGGCTTATGACTTTATGTATAATTGGCTCATGCGTTTCTCTGGAGAGATTTTGCAAAATTATTCCAGTATTTATATTTAGCATCTATTATAGTCCTTTTTAGATTAGATTCTGCTTGTAATTTTTTAAAATATGTAGTAGGTGTTAGTTTTTTTATGAATTCTGTCCTAGCTGCCGTTTTTATCCTCCATTTATTTAGGCACTCATTTGTCCACCATGCTTTAGGAATTTGTTTCGGGAAGGTTTTCTTAGGTGTTGTCCTGGGGATAGCATGATTAGCTGTATTTATTAGTAAAGATGTCAAGGCTTCAGCATGTGTGTCAACTGTTGTGTTAGAAATGCATGAACTTTGGGTGAAACTTGTAATTTCATCATTTGGCTTATTTTGGAAAATACACCAATTTGCTTTAGTGTTGATATATTTGGAGGTATGAGATGAAGTTTCAGCAGGTTTATTTAGGGAGCAAACTATAGCAAAGTGGTCTGTACATAGACTATCAATTTTTTTTATGTAAATTTTGTTCAAAAAATTTAATGACACAATTTGTAGGTCAATTGTGGAGAATTTGCCACTTTTGGGGTTAAAATATGTATTCAGGTTTGGAGGGGTAGCAACAGCTAATTCATTATTATTTGAAGTCATATGCTCAATAAATTTACCAGCTTTATTTGCTGGTTTATTCCCCCACAAAAGGCTGTGGGCATTGAAATCACCACAAATAATGATATTTTTTAACATATTAGAATTATTTATATAATTAAAGAAATCCTTGGCATCTGTAGTTTGGCCATTAGGGTTATAAAAGCTTATTATGTAGGTTTTTAAATTATTCAGCCAAACACTTATACCAATTACATCAACATCATTTTCAAAATCTGGAAAATTGATGCCACAAAATTTTATATTATTATTAACTAATAAAGCTATACCACCTCCTTTTCTCTCTGAAGATATATCCTTTCTCACGATAGTATATCCCAGAGACTTAATTTGTTGATTTTGGGTTAAATGAGTTTCCTGGAGGCAAGCAATATTAATGGAATTATTATTCATAAATGATATTAGTTAATTTTGCTTATTTTCTGTGAGTGATCTTACATTCCATTGGAGTATTGATAAATGTTGTGTTGTTGATTTATTCTTCATATGACTGTGTATCAATGTTCAGCTTTGTTAAAAGTAAAGCAAGATCTTTTTTTGCTTGAATGAGCATATCATCTGGGATGTAGATTTTTGCCAATTCTGCAATAATTTTTGTTTTCTGTAGTTGATGTATGTTCATGGCCTGAACTGCATTACAGTTTAGAATGAATAAGCATATATTTGGGGATTGCATTTTTGGTAGTGCATCCTGTTTGTTGGTTAAGGGATTGATTCCTGGTAGTGTTTCTGGTTTGTTTCTTCTAGGGAGGAAGGGCCAGGCTGGCCTCATCTCACTGGAAAACGAGGCTTGCTGGCTTGGTGATTCCTTCTGATAGGGATTTGAGCTAGGGGGCTTAGAAGATATTGTTTTGTAAGGGGTGCTTGATGCATTTGGGGCATTTGACTTGGGGATTTTTGTTGGTTTCATTACAGGCTTTATTTGGTATTGTTGGGCAGCATTTGCTTCCATTGCTGCAAAGGGGTATGGGATGGCCTTCTCTGTTGATATTTGGAGTGCTAGAGCTCTTTTTTTGTATGCAGGGCATAATGATTTATTTGTAGATTCATGTGGGGCTTTGCAATTGATGCATGTAGGCTGGGTGTTTTTGCAAGTTGTCAGCTCTTTAGGATGGAAAGATTTACAATTACTACACTCTTGGAGAATTTCATTGCATTTGTTTGTCGTGTGTCCCAGTTTGAAACACTTCTGACACTGAATAGGCTTAGGTTTGTATTCCTTGTGTGGTTTGTGTGGAGCCTTCAGGTCTGAAGTTGCTGCAGGGTTGTATGCCTCGGCGCGTGTGATGCCCCAACGTAAACGTGCTAGACCATCCGCAGATGTTGAAGCAAGTCCCAGCCCCATTCGAAGTCGTAATCGAATCCGACCGGCAATATCTGCTCAAGCCGATGGACTTGATCACTGGCCTAAAAATACCGAAAAGCAGAGATGCTGCAAAGAGTGCAAATCGGGATATACCACTTTTGAATGCGAAAAATGTGACCTTCCACTGTGCCTTACTGCCAATAACAATTGTTTTAAAGCCTCCCAAACCCAGTGAAAATGCCCCATTTTTATATACTGGAGAGGATAATGTCGTATTTTTACAACATGGTCTAAAATTGACAATTTTGAATAAATCATGCAAAAAAAAATTTTTTCGTCAATAGTCTGACCTAGAGATTACATGGGAAGCGTTGGAGATTTTTTCTGGCATTCGTTCCTATAGTGGCCCGTCAAGGGCTAAACAAGGGACTTATCCCCATTTGAACTTTTTTTTTGTTTATCATAGATATTGAGTGTGATGTCAGGAAAAAACACCTAATGTGAGGTGTTCCGTCGAAAAAAAGCGAATTCCCAAACCCTGTGAGTTTAAAATTCACAAAGTACAAACTTCAGAGCCAGCTCAAGACTTCCGTGAAAACAAGACTTGCTTCGATCCAACCCACAAAATTGCTACCACAAGAAATCAAAAAGAAGATTAGAAACGATCATTAGGCCCAATGATGCTCACAAAATAGGAAATTTCAGTGTCCGCAAGGTCAGCACTACTGAGAGCTGTGGTGAAACTACATAAGTTGAAAAATAAAGCGGTATGATTTCATCTTCAAAAGGTAGGGGTGGAGACACCCCAGAGAATATGAGTGTTGTGGACTAGAATTAGTGTGGCCACATACCCCTTTCGGTCAACCGTTTTTGCAGTGAAAAGAAAAATCTCTAAGAATAACCAGAGTTAATGTGGTGTGATTATTATTTTTAGCCAGATGTCATTTTCTTCTGCAGCAAGACTTGCCAGCCAATCAGAGAATATAGTGTGGGGTAGTTTTAGGTATGAACATATCTTTTTTTTTTATTCTGTATATTTTGTGCCACAAAATAGTTCATACTCCTTTAAAGATAAAGTCTAAATATACGTAAACATACATGGATCATGTTACACAAAGAAGCACATTTTACGAAACAGAAATTTCAGGGGGAGCCAGGGGCGTCCTGAGGCTCATTTTACTGGGGGGGGGTGATCTTACTAGATTTACCAAATCACTACCTGATTTCTGCAGAATTTTCTGCAGAAATCAAAAATTTTTATTAAATTTTGGCCGATTTTGCAAAATTTCTGCCGAAGTTTTCGCGTTCGGCAAAAATTTTACCGAATGCCAAAAAAGTTCTAGGGGTTGCGGGCCCCTCCCCGCTCCCCTCTCGGGACGCCCCTGGGAGAATCATCTGGTTATACTAGGAGATTTTAACACATATACTTCCAATTTGTTTGAGGTAAATCCTGATTTTTTTTTTTCGGATGAGAATGTAGAAATTTTACCAAGAGGTCTCCAGGATGCCAAGAAGCAGCGACGACCCATATAGACGAAAAAAATACCTGGGGGAGAAATTTATCAGTATATGGTGAAGATGATGGCCTTAAATTTTGTAATGAAATAATCAAGGACAGAGGTAGAGGTGAGTACACTTGCTTCTTGAAGCTGAGCCATAGTGTCATTGATTATACTTCGGTAGACATGTAATTTGCTTCATGGGTCTTGAATTTTGAAGTTCTCCACCTGCTGGGTTCACGTCATTTTCCGATAAAACTCTCGCTCGAAATTAATAGGCTATACAATTTTACCTTAGTCCCTCATGTCAGCTCCAAAACCTCAAGCCTTGGGGCTTGGATTGAGTCGGGATGACGAAAAAAAATATTGATCAAAAGGTTACGTCAGGATTGGACTTTGGGAGAAACGAAAACGCTTAAAGCTTGATTTTGCTCGGAAGAGGTTTTGGATGAATTAAAGGGTTTAGGGTTTACGTGGCAGTTCTTTGAACCCCAATACAGTCTCCTGAGGCGATTTCTCTGTGAGGAGGTTGACCAGTTCTGAAACCAATACCGCCAAAAATGAGTCAAAATATGATTGTAAACTCAGCAAGGTGGACCTGTTGATCCCGGACGTTAATTTCTGGCCCACATATTGCAAAAACCTGAAGGATCATTAGGTCTTAGCTAACTCATCCAATTAGACGCAAGTGTACAGCGAGTGAATTGATTGCGTTGTTAGTGAATCTCCCCTCCCAGAGCATTCTTATCAGCTTATACAGGAGATTTAATAGGCAGCGTAATAACAACGATGTTGGCACAATTTACTATTTGTTTGTTTCAGACCAGGACACTTCGTATAGAATGAGTTGTCGCAGAAGTTTCGAAAGGTGCTCATTCAATTGGAAATTTAAAGTACTAGTGTCCTTTTTAAGAGGCAAAAGTGATTGGGGGAAACCAGCCCTCCAATGGCTTCCAATCCAAATTTTAAGATAGCCATTTTGTTCGACATAGTTGAAAAGTCTAATAATTATGTCTTTGGGGTTGACCCCCCCCCCCAAAGGCCTCAGGGCCTAACCCTCCTCCCCCCATGTCCACTTATCTCAAAATATATCCAATAGAAATTTAGGGATTTTGCCCAAAATAGTACTAAGATCACATAACAAGGCATTCGGGGTTGAAACAAACCCCCAGAGCCTGGTGGCAAGGGTTGTAAGTTATGCACCAGGGGTATATAAGGCTTTTATGGAAAGTTTGGTCAAATGAACTTTAGAGGAGGCTCATTTGTTTAGAAAATCGGAAATTCTAGTGCCCATTTAGAGTCAAAAGTAATTGGAAGGTGGCTAGTCCCCCCCCCTCCACCACCCCCACCCACTCTCTTCGTTTCTCAAAACACATCCAATCAAAATTTTGAAATAGCTATTTTATTCAACGTTGTTGAAAGGTCCAGTAATTATGCCTATGGGAATGTCATGATCTCGACAGTCATCAGGGCGAGGACTAGTTAGACAAATCATTCATTGTTTACATTTGGTATTGTTATTGAGAAAGAGGGACATGTTGTTTGACCTTTAATTTCCAAAAAGAAGAAGGGCATTCAGGTGATCCTTTCAGAGAATGTTGAAGACAGGGCTGAACTAAAGCAATGCGCGTTATGTGCCAACGGATTGTCAAAAAGGCGTAAGTCAGAAATAACTAAGCACATTAATTTGGAACTTTCAGGAAATGATAAGTGAGATGATCTATTCACCCAAAAGGCACTATTTGCACGCTACTGCTAATACTACAACTACCACTACTAATACTGCTACCAGAACTACTACTACTACTACCACTAAAACTACTGCTTCTGTAGCGAGTTCTACCGAGGCCGAGGATATATATCTGAGGAAACGTTCAGGGAAAAATTGAATTAAACCAAAACAAACAATGTGCATACATATTACTAATACGGGCGTGTCATCAATATTCTTTGAACGTAAAGAACAAATTTCTGGAGTATCATGAGTGAGATGTTCACCTGACCGAAGGGCAACATGTACCTGTTACTACTGCTATTAGTGCTACAGCTTCTACTGTTACTACTACTACTAATGCAACACTATTACTGCTATTACTGTTCCTACTACTTCCACTACTACTATAATACTAGTACAATTAAGCATACGTGTATGAAGGTGAAATATTGACGGAATATTGCAGAGGAATTTGAACTAAAACAAAACACGCTATGTGCAAACATATTGTCAAAAGGGCGTATCTTAAGAATGGATTTGGATATTAAGTTGGAACTTTCAGGGGAAGCTTATAGCAGACGATCATTTGACAAAAATGTAATATGTACATGCTACTACTAACACTACCTACGACTGCTATTTTTACTAATGCTATTACTACTACAACACTGTTATCAAACTGCTCCAACTACTACTTCAAAATTATAACAGCTTGTAAGGCTTATTGTATTAATATGAAAAGGGTGTCAAAAGGGGGTCAAAAGGGCAATCGGCAATATTTTTGGAACGGTCCAAGCGTAACTAGGTGAAACTTCTGGGGTATCGAGAGGGGGATTACAACTATGCCTAAGGGTTTGAAGGTGAGGTTGTCAGGGAGTTTTCAGGGGGAGGGGAGAAGGTGAGCTGTATGCACCGTATGTACGCAAGTTGTCAAAAAGGCAAATCAGCAATATCTTAGGAACAGTTTGTGTGTGAAGTTGAAACTTATAGGGCTAATGCTACTGTTTCTACTCATACTACTACTATCACTGCTACCACTACTGCTACTATTAATACTACTACCTCTACTACTACTGCTACTAAAGCTACTACTATTAATTCTACTGAAACTGCTACTACTGTTACTAAAACTATTACTACTACACAAACTAAGGGTATTAGGGCAAACCTTTCAGGGAATATTTAGATGGACGTTGAATTTCCTCAAAAAGAGCTATGGTCATGTAGATTGTCCAAGGGGTGACAAAGGTATATCTATAGAACGGCTTGCATTATTAAGTATATACACCTCTCGTATATTCACCATAATACACCTTTCGGGGTATTTTGTGGCGGATTTTGAACTAGCCAGAAGACACTATTTATATTCTCTTAATGCTAGTTTTACGGTTAATGTAACTAATGACACTAAGGGTATTAAGTTGAAACTTTTAGGGAACGTTTAGGGAGAGTTTTAATTAAAAAAAGACTATATGTATGCAGGATTTCAAAAGCAAATACAAGCAATATCAGGCAGCGCCGCTCTATAATAACTAGAAATATCATTGAAACTTTTAAAGGAGCTAATTCGATTGGAAATTAAAAGGTATAGTGCCCTTTCTAGGTGTCCAAAGTAATTCAAGGGATAAGAAGCCCTCCTCCTTAGCCCATAATTTTCTAAACACTTCCAATCAAAATTTTGAGAAAGGTATTTTGTTCAGCATAGTTGAACGGTTCAGTAACTATGTATCTAGGGATACTGGGTATGTCAACCCCCCAGAGCTATGTAATTTGTCCATTTTAAAGCAATATGCTTTAAAATTAATGTTGCTTTAAAACTAAATCAAGATGCGTGCAAACTACAGATGCGTGTTGATTTTTTTTTTTCCCAGGGGTCATCATATCAATTCAGTAGTCCTAGAATATCGTGAGAGGGCTCATTTGACTGGAAATTAAAAGTTATAGTGCCATTTTCAATTGACCGAAAAAACTGGAGGGCAACTTGGCCCTTTCCTAAGCTAATTTTTTTTCCCAAAGTCACCGAATCAAAATTATGAGAGCTGCAGCTTATCAAACAGTTCGTGGCACGAACTACAAGTAAGGAGCGACCCGGCTCAATAGTAACCGAAACTCAAAGAAACAGAATTTTGATTCCAGTAGATACCAGTTTGATGCTAGTAGATACAAAAGAATCGGATTTTTAAGCGAATTTCAAATACATAATTTTTATCAATTTTAGTCTAACCCATCAAAAGTTACAAGCCTGAAAAAATTTGCCTTATTTTGAAAAAAAGGAAAAAAACACCCCTTGAAAATGGTTGGATCTTAATAAAAATCAAACCATGTCATTCAGTGTAACAGAAAACCCTACTGTAGATGTTTCAAGCTTCTATCTGCAAAAATGTGGAATTTTGTATTTTTTGCCAGAAGAGAGATCACGTACAGATGCGTGTTGATTTGTTTTTTTTCCCCCCAGGGGTCATCATATCAATTCAGTAGTCCTAGAATATCGTGAGAGGGCTCATTTGACTGGAAATTAAAAGTTATAGTGCCATTTTTAATTGACCGAAAAAACTGGAGGGCAACTTGACCCTTTTTCAAGCTCATTTTTTTCCCAAAGTCACCGAATCAAAACTTAAACTGATTAAATGATTAAACTGATTCTTGACCCTTAAACTGATTGTATCAGATTTTTTGCGAATGGTATCAAGTTTTCCATTTCAGGTCAACTAGAGGAGGCATGAAACTAAGTTAAACAGTACTTTTTGTGTCCAGATTTTTAAAATGGTTTATGTTGTTAAAAATTTTTCTCCGGCATTCAATTAGCAGGCCAAACTATAAACTTTAAACTTTCAGTTTAAAAAACTTGTTTTTTTATTTAATTTCTAATCGTTTTTTAGTTAATGCAGCTTTTATTTTGGCTCACCGTTATTGAATAAGTAAACAAAATTTTACTTTTCTTTTGCTAAATGGCTGTCTCTACATTTGGTTCTGACGTAATTTACAAGTTAACTTACGTAACGAACTTTTATATTCGTACATTTTTATTACGTATATTATGGGGTTCCCCCCTAGTAAATACCTCGCTCTTTACGTTTAAGTTTAAATCGTGTTCCAATTCTTTAAGAATGACTCCTTAATCACAAAGGCCGTTAATTAGAATAAATATCTCTGACGAAAGTACTAAAAAACTTATTTTATATTTAATTGCTGATCGTTTTTAAATAAAGTTGGAAAATTTCATGTCCATCTCCATGGAAAATTCCCTTCCCCCACGGGAAATTTCTCCATGGAAAAATTGTACCACGTAACTAAAATTCGCGATAATTGCTGGGCTAATTTTTTAAATCCGGTACCCTCTTCATAGCAATGTCCCTTCCCCCATGAAAACTTCCTTCGTGGAAAGATCCTCCCACACAACACCGGACCCACTCCTCCCTACTGCCAGAAAAAAATTCCCCCTGAAAACTTCTATATATTTCCCAATAACCAATACTATATGTTAACATTGGGTAAAGTTCATAAATTTCAGCCTTACCCCGGTGACTTCGGGGGATTGAGTCATCATAAAAGACATAGTTATCATATTTTTGACCCTACTGAACAAAATGGCTATCTCAAATGAGCGTGGGAGGGGGCCTAGTTGCCCTCCATTTTTTTCGGTCACTTACAAAGGGCACTAGAACTTTTAATTTTCGTTCGAATGAGCCCTCCCACGATATTCTAGGACCACTGGGTCGATACAATCACCCCTGAAAAAAACAAAACAAAAAAACAAACAAATAAACACGCATCTGTGATCTTTCTTCTGGCAAAAAATACAAAATTCTACAATTTTGCAGATAGGAGCTTGAAACTCCTACAGTAGGGTTCTCTGATACGTTGAATCTGATGGTGTGATTTTCATTAAGATTCTATAGCTTTAGGGGGCCTTTCCCCCTTTTTACAAAAATCAGCCAAATTTTCTCAGGCGCGTAACTTTTGATAGGTAAGACTAAACTTGATGAAACTCATATATTTGAAATTAACATTAAAATCTGATTCTTTTGATGTATCTATTAGTATCAAAAACCCGTTTTCTAGAGTTTTGGTTACCATTGAGCTGGGTCGCTCCTTATTTATAGTTCGTTACCATAAACTGTTTGATGATATTCACCAATGATTCTTAATCACACGTAAACGGATCAATATGGCCTTTGATAACAGAGACCACATTACTGAAAAGATTTTATTTTCTAATTTATAAAAAAAACTAATTTGTATTTCTGCTAGTGTACGAGGTGTGTTTCTTAAGTAAGGTCCATTTAAAGATAAGTATACAAAGAAAGATTATTTCAAAAGAGCGAATTTCGTTTGAGAAAGTCCATATTTTACTCTTTTTACTGGCATAGTTTCCAAGTCTGTTGGCGTTGAGGAGGGGGCAGCCCCTCTCATATACGGAATAATTTCTGTTCGTTTTAAGTTTTAACGTCGTTCCTTACTTTCAGTTAAAAAAAACTTTTTTTTCATTATTTTTTTAACGTTTTTCAATTAATGCAGATTTTGATTTTGTTTCACCGTACATGAATAATTGAAACAAAATTTGCAAATTAATTTTACTTTCATTTGGTTAAATGACTTTCTCGAAGTTTGTTTAATTTTATTTCCGAACGGTTTTATTAGTAATAAATATACATAGCTTGCGAATTAACTTACGTAACGAACTTCTATGTTCATATATTTTTATACGTATATTAGGGCGTTCAGCCCCTGGTCAATACCTCGCTCTTTAAGCTAAAGTTCAAATTTTGTTCCAATTCTTTAAAAATGACCGCTTAATCACAAAGGCCGCTATTTAAAATAAAGAGCTCTTATGAAAGTACTAAAAAATCTTTGGCTTCTAAAAAGCAAGGTATTGACAAGGGGGTGAACCCAATCATATACGTAATATTTTCTGTTCGTTTTAAGTTCTGATGTTGCTGCTTACTTTCAGTTGAAAAAGTAGTTTTTTTATATTTAATTTCTGATCTTTTTTTTTAAACAATGCTGGGAAATCCGACGCCCCCTTATAGCAATGTCCCTTCCCCCATGAAAACTTCCTTCATGGAAAGATCCTCCACATAACCTTCCCACTACGAGGAAAAATCCCCCTGAAAACTTCTGTATACTTCCCAATAACCAATACTATATGTTAACAATAGGCAAAGTTCATAACTTTCAGTCCTCCCCCCTGGGACTTTTTTTTTGGATTACCATTGAGCCAGGTCGCTCCTTACTTATACTTCGCTACCATGAACTGTTTGATTTTAAAATCGAAGTGCGTTTAACGTTGCTCCTCGACGTGGGATTTTCTTCCTGGGGAGTTCATCTTTAAAAACTACTCTCTCGGCTCTTTCAAAAGAAGTTTGAACAGTTATAAAAAACTTTGAAAAATTTGAAGTTATCAAATATGTCGTAATTGTTAAAAACTCCAAACAAAAAAAACTAGTAGGTAAATAAGAGGGGTTGCCTCCTCCTTAATACCTAAATCTGTACCCTCAAAAACGGAAATGGAGAGTTCTAGCCCTTTTTTTTATAAGCTAAAAGTGATTGGAGACTGACCATCCCCTGTCCTGAAACTGCTTTTGATATCCCTTCGGACACCTGATCGACATGGTACTTATTTTGTACTTTCTCGGGGATGGTTGAGTTTTGTGTATGGGGGAAGTCTCGGGGGGGATTTTCCGCGGGTGAATTCTCCTAGGGAGGAGGGGAATTTTTCAGTTGGAGCTTGTTGAGGCTAGAAGGATAATGTAGTCAAAAGTACATAAAGCATTCTGAGATATCTAAATAAAAAATTTTCAAGTAGCTTCTGATACAGCCTTCAATAAGAAGAATAATTGAAATTGGTTGAAGACCCCTTAACTAATATCACAAAAATAAAACCTTACTATTGCTTTTGTATTCAACTTCTTTAGCAAACTCCGAAGTTTGGCATTAATAGCAGAACTATGGAAAATGTGAAAAAATTAATCATTTTTCCTCCGATTGCATGCGTGCTCAGTTGGGAAGACCAGCAAATCATACGATTGGATTTGGAACGTACTGATCCCCTTTCACCAGCACCAAAAACAGCCTCTGAATCTTAACTTATTCCAAAGTTGTCTTTTTTTTTGGGAGGGGGGGTCTAGAAATGGATTAACCGCTCAGCAGCAGCATATTTTCCATAATTTTCAATTCATTCTTTAGAATCTCTCTCTACTAAGGGCTGAAACACACATATATATATGATTTTATTCCGCATCTTTGAATTTAATTTAGGTCATCTAATGAGGCCAGTTAGGTCATCTGAC